>NC_092875.1:27608620-27800063 GCF_028372415.1 Notamacropus eugenii | reverse complement strand
TTTAGGGTAAAACCCATTATTTTGGGTAGGGGAGGCAGGGATAGACAAGGACAGGTAAACAATTGAGATGGAGATTAGGTGTGACATAAGGAAAGATGTGCTGATGAAAAAGGTAATAAAACGCCACAAAAGACTAATGAAGAATCCTGCAGCATCTCCATCCCAGGAGATCTGGGAGAGCAGACTCGACAATCTATCTTAGGTGGTACAAGCTTAGTTGTGTCTGAAGATGATGGGAATGAACTATGGTCCAGAATTCTTAAGAGACTTTCTTTCCCGAATAACTTCATAAATTCTCACTCTTTATGATCGCCTTGATGAAACAAAGTACATGCTAAAGCAAGCATTACAAAGAATTGATTTTCTACTGCTTCCTTTCCTGCCTGCTCGAGTCAAACTGCCTCTGGCTCCAACAAGATCTATGTGAGGGAAGAAAATGGTGCCTGGAGACCTTTCAGCAAGCCTGGATTCTTAGCTGTGGTTCGATTGAGCAAGCATTTGTTAAACATCTCCAATGTGCTAGATCCTTCACTGGGTACAAAAGTGAAACAGTTCCTCCTCAAGGAGCTTATATGCATTCTATTGAGGAAACCATGAATCAACCAATAAGCATTTATTAAGCACCTATGTGCCAAACTAGCTGCAGGGATACAGAAATAAAAATGGCATAATTCCTGCCCTCAATTTACATTCTTTTTTAAAATATATATATCTTAAAGCTTTATTGGTGCCTTTTGTTTTCTTTCTTTCTTTCTTTTTCTTTTTTTTTGCACTTAATAGTATTTTACTTTTTCCCAATTGCAAAGATAGTTTTCAACACTCATTTCTGTAAGATTTTGAATTCTAGATTTTTCTACCTCCTTTCCCTCTCCCAGACAGCAAGCCATATACGTACAATCATGCTCAACTTATTTTGAAAATAATGTGCCTTTAGGAAAGTTAATATAAAAATATGCACAAATATAAATGCTAAGTAATTTTGGGGGAGAGTGAGATTACTAACAATTCAAAGGGGGAGAAGATATCAGAATAAGCTTTGCATGTATGTGTCTGTGTGTGTGTGTTTATGTGTGTGTGCACACGCACCCAGGTGTGGTGGAGGGAGGGAGGATATTTGAGTCCAGATGAATACAAATATGAATTCAAAAGAGACAGAACCCAGGAGGGAGAGAGCGTTCCAGGAAGGGACAACAGCAAAGCAGGGGTTAATCTATTCTTTGAGGAGTTTCCCCACCAGAAAGCAACTCGACTTATGAAGTCAGAGCTAGTCTAAAACAAAAAAGCAAAACAACAAAAATTTAACTCACTTGAAAAGACCCAACCTGATATAGAATCAAATCTGTGCTAACTTCCTATTACTGTGCCTGCCTGCCTGGAATTGTGACCCACTGAGCTCACACTCCATATCCAGGATGTCTTCCAAACCTCTCTTTCTCCCTTCACATACACTCCACACCAATCTCTCCATCATTCAATATTTCTGTATACACCTCGGATCATCCAGCACATCTCCATAGCCTGTTTTGAAAACAATCTCAAGTTGTTCCAAGTGTTCATGTTTTATCCTCCTAAATAAACGATAAGCTCCCCTGCCTACTTTTGCAGCATTGTCTCATCCTACTGCTTCTCATAAAGAAATGCACTACAGTGAATCCCTGAATGTCAAAATTAAGAGAGATCCCAGAAGCAGCCTAATTCAGTCTGTACCTCACCTAGAATCTGTCTTACGACATATCAAATAAGTAGCAGAATCCTTGGTGAGGGAGAACTACTACCCCATGACTGGGCTACTTCTAAAAAGCTCTAATTGATAGGAAGTTTTCACTTATAGCAAACTCAAAGTGTAGTGAGAGAAAAAAATCACTGGATTTGGTGTGAGAGGATCGAGATTTGGACCCGACTTCTGTTACTATCTGAATGATCTTGAGAAAGTTACTTAACCTAAGTTTCTTCATCTTTAAGAAGAGAGAGTTGGACTATCAATCAATAAATATTTATTAAGCCCCTACTGTCTCTTGGCATCTCTAAATGCAAATCTGGACTCCATGACATCCCCAAACATATTTTACAATGTTTTCCTACCCCTGGTCCTTTGTTCATGATGTTCCCTAGGCTACAGTAGCTTTCTCCCACCTTTATCTCATTCCATTCACACTTCAAAGTTCAACTCTATGAAGCATTCTCTCATCCAGCCACTCCCAACCCTCAAAGCAATTGCCTCTTCATTTGAGCTCATAATATTTTAGACTCTTTATGTTTTCATCAGTCTAATTTCTATCATATTTTGTTTCTAATTTGTATCACATTGGGAAGGCCTAGAACTTGTTGAAATTGCATCTATCTGTGTAGACTGGCAGCTTGTCTATACTTTGGATAAGTCTTGAAAAGGGACATGAGGCATTGACAAGTTGGGACTTAGTCCACAGTTACACAGTCAGTATATATCAGAGGCAAGACCAGAAGCTAGAATTTCCTGACCCCAAGTCTGAATCTCAGTGCATTATACCAGATACCCTTCAGATTCCCCATAGGAAGCACTGGAAAGAAGCTTGGTGAGTGACTGACTAACTGAATGCCTTGAGGTTGGGGGAGGGGGAGCTCCTCTCCTCTGTCATCCATCTGTAGGAGTCCAGTAGGTGCCTCAAACCTGCTTGTGGAGTGACCGAATTCCAGATGAGATGTTTGTTCCGAAGGGAAAGCTGTGAAACACATTCCCAGCCTCTCTGAACCCCTCCGGGTCTACTTCCCCTGTCTCAATCACTGATTCCTTCCCCTCTTCCTCACTGCTGGTTGGCTGCTATTTCTCTGAAACTGGAAGATGTCATAATGTTATTGATGCACCCAGCCACCAAAATAACTGGTTATTTTGATGTCTAGTGCGTCATGTCTAAAAATAACTGAGTATCTTGGGAATGCACTTAGACAACTGTTGTGTGCATACGCAGAAATGTACTCACACACAAACACACACGCACACACAGTGTATTCTGAGCATTGATTTTCAGTGACTTGGGTAAACAGACAAGTCTTTGCAAACAGAAAAGAAAAATATCTTCCAGCCACTGCCAAATTGGAATTTTTTCTTTCCTATATCAGTTTTCTCAGTGGTTGTTTGAAAAGATTAGACCAGAGAACAAAAAAGATGGGTCAAGTAAGGAAAGAATGTGTTTCCTAAGGGCCAGGACAGTATTATTTTTGTCTCTGTATCTTCAGCACTAGGACAGCGCCTTACAACTTGATGCAACAAGCATTTGTTATGTGCCTACTGTATACCAGAGACATGCTAAATGCTAAGGATACAAAGGCAGAAAGGAAACATTCCTTGACCTCAAGAAGCTTATATTCTATTGGTGAAACTACATGTAAGAGATAAGTAAATACAAAGGAACTGAGGGCATTAAGAAAGACCACAGGTAAGCCAGGGGCTCTTTAATCTCTGGTTGCTAGGTGGCATAGTAAAGAGAGAGCTGAGTTTGGAATCAGAAAGACCTGAATTCAAATTTTGCCTCAAACACCGACTAGCTCTGTGACCCTGGGCAAGTCACTTAACCTCTATCTGCCTCTGTTCCCTGATCTATAGAATGAGAACATGACAGCACCTATTTCCCAGACCTGTGAGAATCAAATGAGGTAACATAGATGAAGCATGCTGAAGACCTTAAAATAATATTTAAATGCCAGCTAGAGATGAAGTCAAAGATTCTAAGAGGCAGAAATGAGGAAGGGAAATTCCAGACATGAAAGATGGTGCATGTAAAGACATGGGGGTGATAGATGGAATGTCATGCATTTGGAATGGCAAGTGAACCACTTTGGTTGCAACACCAATCAATAGATCAAAAAATATTCATAAAAAGCTTAGCTATGTGTCAGGCATTGTACCTGTATTTGTGAAGCACTGGATATACAGAGTCTCTGCCCTCAAGAAACTTATATTCTAAAAGAGGCATCAACACAATGGCCTATATGTGTGTGTATGTACATAAAGACATATCACCATCAGATCCATAGTAGCCTGGGTATGGGAAAGGGAGGGAAAGGGAGACACCAGAGAGATCAGGAGAAGCATCTCAGACAAGACTTGAGCTGAGTCTTGAGGGCAACTAAGGCTTCTAAGTCACAGAGGTAAAAAAGGAAAACACTCTCAATATAGAGACGGCCAGTACAAAGAAATGGAAATTTAGTGTCATGGCAGAGGAAAGGCAAGTAGACCGGTGTGATTAGATCAGGGAAGGGGAACCTTTGGCCTTGAGGCAACACGTGGCCTTCCAGCTCCTTGGGTGCAGCCCTTTGACTGAGTTTAAGTTTTATAGAACAAAGGCTTTTATGAAGGGGATTTGTTCTGTGAAGTTTGGATTCAGTGAAAGGGCTGCATTTGAGGACCTAGAGGGCCATATGTGGCCTCAAGGCTGCAGGTTTCCTACCCCTGGGTTAGACCACAGACAGCATGAAGGAGAGTGAGATATAAGAAGATTGGAAAGTCAGGGAGGAGTCAGGTTATAAAGACCTTTAAATGCCAAGCCGATGATTTTGTAGTTGATCCTAGAGGTCATAGAGAGTTATTAGAGTTTCTTGGAAAGGACAAAGAACATAGTCAAATCTATGTTTTAGGAACATCACCTCAGCAGTTAAGTGTAGGCTAGATTGGAGTAGGGAGAGATTTAAGACAGGGCAATTATACAATAATCCGATTGAGTGGTGATGGGGGGCCTGAACCAGGTTGATGATTATTTGAGTGAAGAGAAGGGGGCAAGTACAAGTGGTGGTGTGGATACCAAATATAAGATTTTTTACAATTGATTAGACATGAAAAATGAAGGACATTGAGGAGATGCAGACGACAGCAAGGTTTTGAATCTGAGTGACTGGAAGGACTAGTACTGCTCTCTGGAGAAATAGGAAGTTTGGAGGATGGGATGCTTTAAGGGAAATTAATAAGCTTTATTTTGGAAATACTGAATTTCATTTTTTTTGTTTGAAAGGTCCATCAGACAGATGGTGATACAAGACTGGAATTCAGGAGAAATAAAAAGGCTGGCAAGATAGATAGAAGGATGGAAAGAAAGAAAGATAGAAAGGAAGGAAGGAAAGAAGGAAGGAAGGAAGGAAGGAAGGAAGGAAGGAAGGAAGGAAGGAAGGAAGGAAGGAAGGAAGGAAGGAAGGAAAGAAGGAAGGAAGGAAAAGACATAAACAATTATTAAATGCTTATTATGTGTCAAGCACTGTGCTAAGCACTCGGGATACAAAAGAGGCAAAAGACAGGTCCCACCTTCAAGGAACATACAATCTGATGGGGACATCATGCAAATAAATACAAATAGACAAACTATATACAGGCTAAATAGGAAATAATTAACTGAGGGAAGGCACTGGAATTAAGAGGAACTGGAGAAGGTTTCCTGTAAAAGATAAGATTTTAGTTGGGACTTAAAGGATAGTAAGTGGAAGTGAGGAGAGAGAGAGAAACAGAAAGACAGAGACAGACAGACAGAAAGAGAGACAGAGACAGACAGACAAACATGAGGGACAGCCAGAGAAAATGCTATAAGAAAATGCTCTTGTTTATGGAATAGCCAGAAGGCCAGCGTCATTGGATCAAAGGGTACATGTTCAGGAGTAAGATGTAAGAAGACTGGAAAGATAAGAGTGAGCCAGTTTAGGAAGGTCTTTGACTACCAAACAGATCCTGGAGGTGACAGGGATCCACTAGAGTTTATTGAGTGGGAGGTGGTGACATAATGGGACCTGGGCTTTAGGAAAATTACTTCAGTGGCTAAATGGAAAATGGATCGGAATTGGAAGGACTTGAGGCAGGAAGGCCCACCAGCAGCTATTGCAACAGGCCAAGTGTGAGGTGATGAGGGCCTACATTGAGGTGGGGGCAGAGTCAGAGAAGGGAAGGAGGAGTATTTGAGAGATGTTACAAAGGTCACATGGACAGGTCTTAGCAACAGCTTGGATGTGGGTTGTGAATGATGGTGAAGAGTCCAAGATGACTCCTAGGGAGGGAGCCTGAGGGGCTAGAAGGATGGTGATGCTCATTCTTCATAGGGAAGGTAGGGGAAGGAAGGGCTTAGAAGAGAAGATAACGATTTCTGTTTTAGACTTTAAATCAAAACTTCTGTTTTAAGATGTCTATTGGATATCTAGTTTGAGATGTCTAAAGGCAGGTGGAAACTGCATATATATACATACATATATGTATATGTATATATACACATACATATAAGTATATGTACATACATATATGTGTATGTATGCACACATATGTATACATACACATTATATATGCTATATATGTACACCCTATATATGTATGTATATATTTGTGTGTGTGTGCATCATCTGCATAGAATGACAATTGAATATGGGAGGTAATGAGATCATCAAATTAAGGGAACCCAGGACAGACTATTGCGGGATGTACATGGTCAGCAGACATAACATGAATGATGACCCATCAAAGGTAATTGAGAAGAGTGGTCAGACAGGTAGGAAAAGAAGCAAGAGAAAAGTGTCGTAAAAAGCCAGAGAGGAAACCAGATGCTGGAGAAAGTAGCCAATAGCAAATGCTCCAAATGCTCCAAAAAGGTAAAGATGAATGAGAATGGAGGAAAAGCCATTAGACTTGCCAATAAGAGATAGCTGAAGAGAGCAGTTTCAGTTGAATGATGAGGTCAGGAGTCAGATAATAAAGGGCTTGGGAATAAATGGAGGAAACCAATGTAAATAGTTTTTCCAAGGAGTTTTGCAGAGAAAAAGGAGTCAAGATAATAAGGCAACAGCTAATCCAGGGAGAGTAAAGTTCAATAAAGGGTATTGTGATGATGGCAACGACTTGGGTATATTTATAAGTAACAGAAAAGGGAGGGAGAGAGAGAGAGAGAGAGAGAGAGAGAGAGAGAGAGAGAGAGAGAGAGAGAGAGAAAGAGAGAAGGAGAGAGGAGGGCATTGGGAAAGATGGAATAATGAATTATGATTTGACAAAAGAATTTCAGAGTTCTTAAACACGAATGGAAGAAAAACACTTAGGGATGATGGCAAGATCATTGTGCATAGCTAAGAAAAGAGTGGAGAAATAGGACTTGGGATCTGAGTAAATTAAGAAATTAGATTATTTGACAGAATACATGTGTTAAAGTCCTCTAGAGTGGAGAGGGGACTGAGGAAGGCACTAGCCTAGTCCCTGATTTTACAGATGGGGAAATTGAAACCCAAGATAATTTCCCAACTATCAGTAGATAGTATCAGAGGTGAGATCTGAACCCAGATCCTCTGAATCCAGAAAGAATGTTCTTGCCTACACTATGATGCCTCTCAAGGCAGTGGTTGTGTTAGTAGAGAGGAGGGGACAGATGTAAAAGATGTCATGAAGGTAGAATCGACAAGACTTGGCAACTAATTGAATATTCGAGGTAGGTAAAGGAGAGGAAAGAGTCAAGGATGAACCTGAGGCTTTGACCCCAGGACACTCAAAGAATAGTAGTATCCCTCAGTCACAAAAAAGGGAGAAGTCTAGAGGAGGTGTGGGCTTAGAAGAAAGATGATAAATCTGTTTTGGACATGTTGGGTTTGAGATGACTTCAGGACACCTAGGTGGGGATGTTCAGCAAAGGATAAATAACCATAACTCAGGAGAAACATGTAGAGTGGATGTACAGATTTGGAAACCATTTTCAGAGAGATGATAACCTAACCCATGTGGCATGATGGGGCCCCCAAGAGAAGATGGATAAGGACAGAGTCATAAGGAACAAGAAATGTGATGACCCAGTAAAAGGGGAAAGGAGCTCTCAGATGTGAAAGGATGAAAACCAGGAGACAGGAGGGTTTCAAAAACCCAGGGAGAAAAGATAATCTGAGCAGAAGGAGTGGGACCACAATGTCTAATATTATAGAGAAGTCAAGAAGGATGGGGGATGAGGAGCCCAGTAGATGAAGCAATGAAGAAATCCATGATAAGTCTAGAAAGAGCAATTTTAGTCAAGTGATAGTGTCAGAAGCCAGACTGTCAGATACTAGGAAGTTAGTAGGTGGTGAGGAAATAGTTTTTCTAGAAGTTTGGTTGTGAAAGGGAGGAGATACACAATGTTTATTGAATGGAATGGTACCAATGATGTCAGAAAGGTATCCACTCTCAAGTGCCTCCCAAAGTTTCTTAGTATGGTGTTCAGCAAAGAGCCTGGGATTCAAGAGGCTTGGGTTCAAGCCTAAGTTCTACCACTTATTACCTGTGTGACCTTAGGCAAATCACTTCCCCTCTCTGATCTTGAAATAGAGCAGATGCAAAATAAATGCTTATTGATTGATTGACCCTTAGCTGATTCATCAATAAAATGGGCTTGATGCCTACGACATAACATTATTTTAATGAAAGCACTCTGCTGACCTTCAGCGTCTACAGAACCATGGGCTGCTACTCCTAAAGTCTCATCTAATGCCTAAGGGGCAAGGGGAGAAGGGATGAAGATTATCCAGAAACTGGTTATAGAATATTATGCCAACCCAGCTAGTCCCTTCTCCAAGGTGTAAAGACTCCAGAGTTCAAGCATCATCTCTTACAGAAAGCCAGTCAATTCTCTTTCTCCATCATCAATTCTGTTTGCATTTATATGATGTTTTAAAGTTTGCAAAGTATTTTATAAATATTATTTCATTTTATTCTCACAACAACCTGGGAGGTAGATACTATTATTATCCCCATTTTACAGATGAGGAAACTGAGGCAAACAGAGGTGAAATGGCTTGCCCAGAGTCACATACCTAGTAACTATCTGAGGTTGAATTTGACTTCAGGGCTTCCTGACTCCAATTCCCTCCTCACACACTCAGAAATCACTTCCTATATTTTGTATTTCATTTTCTGTGAACATATTTCCCCCAATCAGAATACAAGCTCAAGGGGTGAAACTGATTTGACTTCTGTCTATATATTCCCAGCACCTAGCCCAGTATCTGGCATCATTGTTGAACTGAATTAAATTAGACTGTAGTGTATTTGGATTGAATTGAATTGAATTGAATTATGTGTCAGAATATCAGACCAGCTGAATTCTGAGAGGCCCATTGCTCTAAGTTTGGCCAACAGGTAATAACTTTCCTTAGCCATGGCAATTCAACATGATATAGCAGATAGAGCCCTGGACTTGGAGTCAAGAAGACCTGAATTCAAATCTTGACTCAGATATTTGCTAGCTATATGACTCTAGACAAAAGTCACTTAACCTTTGTATGCCTCAGTTTCCTCATCTGTAAAAGAGGGGGCTAGGCTAAATGGCCATTCAGTCCCTTCCAGTTCTAATCTGCACTCTTACGATTCTATGAAGACTGCCAGAAGGGGTAGCAATCTCCCCAGATGGAGGATATATAGCTCCCCTCACCCTGGAGAAAGGGGTTTTTATTTTGCTTTTGAATCTCAAGCAACTAAATAGTGGAAAGGTTAGAAATGTACAATCAAAATGGAAGACAGGCCAATCATGCATCTAGTGTGATGGATGACCAACCCATACCTTCCCCCCTGATGTCCAGAGAATGAGAAGATCTTCCACATATGGAGAGGGCCCCTTGTGGTGACATCATGGGAAGCTCCACACAATACACAGGTAAGAAGGACTGGTAGTCTACATCACCGGAGCGAACACCAGCCTTCATAGAGCCCTGATCCACAGGCGTAGCCCCAGCATATCATGATTTTTTTCCCCTAGACTTTTAAATTGAATCAGAGTAAGGACCTCCTGGTGAGGATACTTAACTCTGATGAGTTCCTGCCCTATAGCTTATGATCAAAATAACACTCTACTGGAAAAATAAGGAACTCTGTTTTGGACAGGTTGTATTTGAGATAACTTTTGCTGTTACAGTTATGTCCGACTCTTCACGACTCCGTTTGGGATTTTCTTGGCAAAGATCCTGGAGTGGTTTGCCATTTCCTTCTCCAGCTCATTTTACAGATGAGGAAACTGAGGCAAACAGGGTGAAATGACTTGCCCAGAGTCACATAGCTAGTAAATGTCTGAGGGCAGATTTGGACTTGGGAAGACAGTCTCCCTGAGTCCACTTTATGCACTATGGTGCCTCCTAGTTGCCCATTGATGAGGAGGAAAACTATAATAAAATACCAATAATATTAATGATAATGATATAACAGCAACAACCACAAGAACACTTTAATTAAAGTTTACAAAGCACTTTGCACAACATCCTACTGCGTACTTTTCTCCCTGGGTTTTTGAGATCTTGCTCTCTCCTGGTTCTCATCCACCTGACCTGATTTCTCCTTTTCAGAATCCTTTGCTAGATCACCATGCGTTTTGTTTCCTACACAATAACCACGTAAAGTAGTTTCTATTAATAATAATAATAGCTACTATTTTAGCGCTTCATAGATGTAAATATGATCTCTATATATTTTTCAATATATATGATATATGCATATATGTGAGTCTATGTGGTCGTGTGTATACATGTTTGCATTTTATATTTAAATATACATGTATAATTATGTGTGCACATGCATGCACACATACGTCATTTGATCCTGTAAGCTCCTTCAGGAAAGGACTATTTTTTGCTTTTCTTTGTATGCTCACTATTTAACTAACAACTTTATGGTTCCTTAGCCAATAACACAGTAAGAAATGCTTTGGGGAAAAGTCACTCAATACCGCAACTTGCTTCAGAAAGGAAGGCCCTGAGTTATTCCTCTAATTATTTCCAATGTGTGCCCTGGCTAGCAAAGTTTCAGAAATCCAGAGAACGTCCCAGGGGGATCAATTCTGCCATATCCTGCCTGAGACACACACACACACATGCAAACGTGCGAGCGCGCGCGCATACACACACACACACACCAAGCATTATCTTAATGAGGAAAATCTTCCTTCAACAAGGAAACTAAAAATTCTCAAAGTTGGGGGGCTTTGAATTAAATAGATATTCACTTTACATGGCTCACGCTCACTCAGTCTTCTGGGAGATGATGCAAGCATTGTCATAACGCTGCCCCCAGAAGGCTTTAGTGTACAGTCCATGGTAACCAGAGTAGCTGGTCCAAATGTCTAGATTTGTGAGAAGGGACCTGGAATCTTATGAAATGTCTGAGCTAGGAGGGACCACAGAACAGGGGTTGTCAGGACTGGGAGGGACCTTAGAACAGGGAATGTCAGAGCTCAGAGGGGCCTTAGAACAGGGGATGTCAGGGTCTGCTCCAACTTTCTCATTTACAAACAAGGAAACCAAGAACCACCTGTAGGATTTCTAAGGACTTCATCTGCTACTAAGTTCCAGGCTCTGGGAATACAATGGCCAAAAAATCCTACTCTTGTGGATAATAACTGGTAGCACTAATCTCCTAGGTCCTATTGCAAGGTTCCCAATGTGCCATATCTACTCTCACAAGGTTTTTGGTGAGGAAAGTACTCTACAGATGGAATGTCAAGTAAATCTGAATGATTAGGAGACCTCCTCTCTAATGGGGATTTATTGGTATGATAATGGAGGTAACATAGTGTGCTGAAAAGAACACAGGACTTGTGTTCTTATTAGCAATGAGACTTTGCATAAGTTCCTTCCTCCCTCTGGGCCTCAGTTTTCTCAACTGTCAAATGAATGGATTGGACTAGATGATCCCCAAGGTCACTTCTAGACCTGATATATCATGAGGCATACTGCAAAGAGTGGCCCAGGACACGGCTTCCTTCCAGCCCCATGGGATGTAAGACAATGTGAACCAACCTTAAGTTGGGTTTGTTTAGTGTCACTACCTGTAGCAGCTAGGTGGTGCCATAGGGAAGAGAGCGCTGGTCCTGGAGTCAAGAAGACTCATCTTCCTGAGTTCAAATTCAGCCTCAGACACTTCCTAGCTGTGACTCTGGGTGAATCACTTAACTCTGTTTGCCTCAGTTTCTTCATCTATAAGATGAGCTAGGGAAGGAAATGGTAAACCACCGCAGTATCTTTGCTAAGAAAACCCCAAATGAGGTCACAAAGAGTCAGACACGGTTGAAAAGTGAGTGAACAAAAAACTAGCTGTATGGCCTTGAAAAAGTCACTTTCTTTGAACCCCTTAATCACAGCTTTCTCATCTATAAAATAAGAGAGCTCACTTCCCTGCTCTGACATTCCCTTCTCTAAGTAATTCTTGAATTCACTTTTTCCTCTTCACTTTTTACCATTAGCATATGAAACACCCCATCTCTATAAACTCCATTCTCAAGAAATGGAAAGAAATGAGGAGACTGCATTATCAAAAGCTTCAAATGTAAGGAAGTGGCAGCGGCCTTTTGTGAGTCCCTTGAGAACTGTCATTTGAAGTTCTCGGGCCAGTCCTGGTTACAGTTCCATCTGAAAGCTAATCAACTCTTGAAAGCAAACTGTATGAAGTGAAAACAGGGAAGAAAGAGGCCGGAGGCTCAGAGGAACTTGATCGAGTCTGAAAAGTAAAGCCACGGGAAAAAATGAACCAGAGTTAGCATTAATCTTCCTGTGAAAGAGAAAGCTCAGCGTTCTCAATATTAGAGAGTGGATTACCAGCATTCACAGGGGCAGGCTTATTCTAACAGTCAAGAGACACCAAGAGACAAGGGTGTGAGTAAAGGAACTGGAAGGTAGAGTGAGAAGGCCTGAGTTCACGTCCAGCTTTACCACTCAGTAGCTAGAGGTCTAAGGCAAATTACTGTCCTTTCCCTGGGCTTTAGTCTCCTGGTATATAAAACAAGAATTAGATAGGTGGCAAAGAGTATAAAGTGCCAAGCCTGGAGTCAGAAAGCTGAGTTCAAATCTGGCCTCAGAAACTTCCTAAATGTGTGACCCTGGGCAAGTCACTTAACCCTGTTGGTCTCAGTTTTCTCATCTGCAAAATGAGCTGAAGAAGGAAAGGACAAACCACTCCAGTATCTTTGCCAGGAAAACTCCAAATGGGGTCAAGAAGAGTCTGAAATAACTGAACAACGATTAAAGTCCAAACTCAGATTCTGCCAAAATAATGACTAAGTTACATATCACTTTCTTTGGAATTCAACTTCTTAACAAACATCTCATCTCATCTGAGCCTCACAACAGTTTCGTGAGATGAGTATTACAAGTATTATTATCCCCTTTTGATTGATGAGGAAACTGAGACTCAGAGATTTTAAAGTAACTTCCCCAAGGCCACATAGCTAGAAAGACCCAGAGGTGGGATTCAGACACAGAGCTCCCTGTGTCCTGGGTCACCACTCTCTCCACTAGGCCATGTTCCCTCAGGATGGAGGATGGAAGAGCACAAGGTTTAGGAAACTGAGCACAATTTGTACTGACCCCAGCATGGTTGTTAGAATTAATTTGTTTTTTATCCATTTCCTGGATGTGGTCATAGACCCAAAGGTCATGTAAACTTCAGCAAGTCCCTGGGTTTCAGTTTCCCTATCTGGGAAATACTGGTATTGGACCAAATCCCTCCCAGTTTATCGATTCCCTGATTCTACAAGTTTGATGGGGCAGGGATTCGTTAACTTCTTTATCAATGTTAACATTATCATTCTGTTGCTGTCTGCCATTTTTTAGTCATGTCCAATTCTTCCTGAACCCATTTGGGGTTTTCTTGGCAAAGATGCTGGAGTGGTTTGCCATTTTTTCCTCCAGCTCATTTTACAGATGAGGAAACAGAGGCAAACAGGGTTAAATGACTTGCCCAGGGTCACACAACAGTTTTTGAGGCCAGTTTTGAACTCAGGTCTTCCTGACTCCAGGTACAGTTCTTGGTCCATTTTACCACCTAGATACCCTCAAAAAATCATAGGAGGTACAAATAGAAAATGCTCAGCAAAATATTCCCCCTGTTAAATTTCATTTGTTCTAAACCTATGATTTCAACTGGCACAGGAAACTCCTTGAATGGAAACTCCCTCTACCAATGCAGATCAGCACCTGTTCTACAACTTGAGGTTTTTGAGACTTAAGGGAGCCACTGAAAAGTTAAGTGACCACCCCAAAGTCACTCAGTCAGGCAGATCTTGAACCCAGGCCTTTCTAACTAGGAGCCCTCTATCCATTGCAGTGTAGTCCTCTATTATTGGACAAGAGAAATCTGAAATACATTCTTGCAGAAAGTAACTCCCAATATGGAGAGATCCCAATTTATGATGGTGGATGGTCCACATCAATGAAATCATAGATCTATAAAGCATAAATATGATTATTTGCTCTTTTATCTATCCATATTCTCTTTCTTCGGCTAGACTAGAAGCCCCTTCAGGGCAAGGACCAAGTCTTTTATCTCCAGTGACTAACACAGTCAAATAGCCTATCGTTCAATGACATCCTCTTTCAGCATCCTACAGTAGTATGGAAGTGTCCATTAGTTCTTCAAGGCCATTTCAGTGGAGCCCAGGATCACAGCATCTGAGGCAAGATTCAGACTCAACTGTTCCCAACTCAACTCCAACACTCCAACCATTTTGACACCTAGCTGCCTCTAGGACCTAGGAGGCACCAAAGGAGAACAAAACTCAATGGCAAGGCATGGCAAGACATCATCTTGGACCCAAGCTATATTGGACTGGCAAGTTACCCAGTACAAGCTCACCTAACTATATCTCACTGGCCCCAGAGTATACTTTACATTCATCTACCACAGTATCTTGAAACATCTTACCAACCATCTTGTTACAACGCAAGTATCATTCCCTATTCCATTTTCCATTCATGTGACTCCCTAGACAAAAACACCCTGGGTCACCACTCCTTTATATGTGTTGCCACCCCCAATTAGAATATAAGCTCCTTGAAGGCAGGAAGTGTCCCCTCTTCTGTTTATATGCCCAAAGTCAAGCACAATGCCTGACTTGTTTTGGGCAACTCATAAATACTTTTTCATTAAGTCATTCACTCATAAAAGGAAATAGAGTTGGATTAGATGATAACCCTTCCAACCCTGAAATTCTGTGTGTTTCTTGGTTGTGGTGTTATTTTGGTTCAAGGGGGAGGGACAATCACTATTCCCTACTCCATTAGAGGGTATCATTCCTTATAAATGGGTGAAAAATTAATCTTCCCACCCCCCAATCTGGGCAAAACAGAATTTTTCAGGGAATTTTCATTATAGATACCTCTGTGCTAACTGATGGATAATTGACTCCTGGACCCACAATTAATAAATTGTCCACTCATTGCTACTCCTGTGTGTTTACCTGATCTATTTAATGAATATTAATTCATAAAAAAAATATTCCACTCTCCAAAAGCAATCCTTTGCTAAGATTTCCACCACCACCCCCTGATAATGACTACCTGAAACAATGGGTAGAGTTAAATAATAACAAACTCTTGTCAGAGTGATTTATTGGGCATGGACATGAACAAAGAGAAGGAGAAACACCATGAGCTTCTCCTTCATTAAGCAATTCCCAAATGGAAAATTAGAATGTTGTCATATGAGTGTGGAAAGAGGAATGGGGATTGGGGGTTACAAAGGGGAGGAGACAAAGGATGGAGCTCATGGGACACATGTGGGTGTGGGGGACAATCTGCCACCTCCTATTAAATTATCCAGATTTTTGCCTTATATAAGGGCATTTTGATGGAACAGGGGATACCAAGTGCCTAGTTGAGCTAAATACTAGGTATAAATGTTGTAACTGTCCCTTGACCCCAATACAGTGATGCCGTTTTGGTCCATTTCATGAATGAAAGACAACCAACCAACCAGGTACAGTAGTATTTACAGATAAGGTTCTAATTTGTGGTCCATATAATCCAGGCTGTATAGCAGATAGTACAATGGATCTGAAGTCAGGAAGAGCAGAGATCAAATCCAGCCTCAAATACTTCCTAGCTATATAACTTGAGCAATTCACTTAACCTCTCTCAGTCTCAGTTTCCTCATCTGTAAAATGTGATTAATCATAGCACCTATAGAGGGCTGTTAAGATAAAATTAGATAATCTGAACAAAGAGTTTTTAAACCTTAATGAGCCATATGAATCTCAGCTTCTACTATTATGCTAATTAGTATTAGTTTAAAATAAGGATAATTATATAGAGGCAGCTGAGTAGAGAGTAGAGAGAGCATTGACCTTGGAGTCAGGAAAACCTGAGTTCAAATCCAGTCTCAGATCCTTACTAGCTATGTGACCCTAGGCAAATCACCTCACCTCTGTTTGCCTCAGTTTCCTCACTGTAAAATGGGGATAACAATGCCATCTACCTCCCAGGGTTGTTGTAAGGATCCAATGAGATAATATTTGTGAAGCAGTTAGCACAGTACCTGCCACATAGTAGGCACTTTATAAATGCTTATTCCCTTTCCTTTCTCAACAACACTTATCTCCCAGGGCGATTTTGAGGATCCAATGAGATAATATTTGGAAGGTGTTCTACAAACTGTACAGTGCCCTATGAATGCTTGCTGTTATTATCATTAGGGGAAATAATAAGAATGACTGGTATTTATATGGTGCCTCAAATTCTACAAAGCAATTTACATATATGATCTCAGTAGGTATGGAGCACACTGAGCAACAGCTTTGGGATAGAACTGATAAACATTATTATTTCCATTTCACAGATGAGAAAACTGAGACCCAGAAAACTAGAGATAAAAGTAGCTGGCATTTGTGTGATGCTTTAAGGCTCACAGAAAACTTTATCTTCATGATCTCATTTGATCCTCATAATAGTTCTGAGGAGTACATACTTCTATTAGCCCCATTGGAGAATGGGGTGGGGAGAGGATAGGGAGAGTGATTTTGTGCACATGAGAAACTCCCTAATGGGGTGACTTTCTTCAATGATGCAGGTAGGCAACTCATCTACAATATATAGTCTTAAAGAGTCCCCTGGGAACTGGGAGGTTCAAAGATTTGCCCAGAGTCCCACAGCCATTCATGTCAAAGGCAAGATGACTTCATGCCTTACCAACTCTTACACTATCACACCACATTGCACCTCATTCCCATTTTACAAATGAGGAAACTGAAACCCCAAGAGGTGAATGACTAATACGCATAGAACTGTCAGTGTATCATGAAGAGTTCTCAGTCATGGGCATGTGTGTGACCAGGACAAAGGTGAGCAGTCCACCTAGGCAAGTTATAAGATCATAGAATGTCAGAGATGAAA
Source organism: Notamacropus eugenii (assembly GCF_028372415.1). Classification (NCBI taxonomy): domain Eukaryota; kingdom Metazoa; phylum Chordata; class Mammalia; order Diprotodontia; family Macropodidae; genus Notamacropus; species Notamacropus eugenii. The sequence continues at coordinate 27,782,966 of NC_092875.1, read as the reverse complement.
GAAACCTCAGAGATCATCCAGCTGATCTAAGTGTACCCTGGAAAGATTGGCCTTTACAACAAGTGGTCATGCAGCCTCTGCTTGATGACCTCCCATGATGGGGAAGCCATTCCCTCCCTAGGCAAAACACTCTACTTTGGGGCAGTTTCGACATTAGGAAATTTTTCCTGACATGGAGCCAAAATCTTCTCATATTTATACCTTAAACCATGTAGTTTATTCCTTTTAAAGGACTTCTACCTATTGCAGAGTGACTCAACCAAAAATCTGTTACTACAGAGAAATCTAGAGAAATGCATTGCTGGGTCCTATATAAAAAATAACCAGCAGCATGGTGGTCTTAGGGACAGAGGGATGAAAAGGAGTGAAAAGAGCCCAGGACCAGCTCAATCAATCAAGATGTATTATGTGCCTAATATGTGCCAGGCACTAGAAAATTGGACTCTGGTTTTGTTTAATCCTAGAGAACACAGCTAGGAACAATGAATTTTACAGAAATACAGCTTTACAGAAATAGTTTAAGTTTGATGTAGATGAGTGATCAATCAATATGCATTTATTAAGCACCTACTATGTGTAAGGTACTGGGAATATACGCAAAGAATAAAATTGACCCTTAAAGAACAAATATGTTATAGAAGGACCTGCATACATATAAATGAACATTAAATAAATAGAGAGAGGAGGGAGGAATAGAGAGAAAAAGGGAAAAAGAAAGAAAAAGAGAAAGGAAGTAAGTAGAGAGAAAAGAATAGAAGAAGGAGAGATAAAGGGGAAAGAAAAAGGAGAGGAAGAAAGGAGGAAGGAAGGAAGGAAGGAAGGAAGGAAGGAAGGAAGGAAGGAAGGAAGGAAGGAAGGAAGGAAGGAAGGAAGGGAGGAAGGGAGGGAGGGAGGGAGGGAGGGAGGAAGGAAGGAAGGAAGGAAGGAAGGAAGGAAGGAAGGAAGGAAGGAAGGAAGGAAGGAAGGAAGGAAGGAAGGAAGGTTGTTTGGGGAGGGTTGACAGTAGCTGGAGAGATCAGGAAAGTATCCACAAAGAAGTTAATTCCTGAGCTGAACACTGAAGGAAACAGAGAATTTTGAGACAGAAAATGAGAAGTAAATGCAGTCCAGATATTAGGAAAAATATGGAGATGGAAGATGGAGAGTTAGGAATGATGTATTAACATAATCTGACCGGATCATAGGGTTGTAAAAGGGAGCAATGGATAAGATATGTGGAAAGTTAGATTAGAGCCAGAATGTGAAGGGTGTTAAATCCCAAATAGTGGAGTTCATATCTGATCCTCTTCTAGACAATAAAGAGCCATGGAAGTTCATTGAGCAGGGGAGTGACACGTTTAGAACTCTGATTAGAACTCAGCTTTTTTGTAGAGAATGGGATGGAGAAAAGAGAGATTTGAGGCAGGAAGACCAATTTAGAATCTGTTCCAATAGTCTAGGTGAGAGATGCGAGCATCTGAGCTAGGGTCAGTGCAGAGCAGAGAGAAGCAGAAAGATATGGCATTGGCCTTGGAGTCAGGAAGACCTCAATTAAACCCTGCTTCTCACACTGACTAGTAGTTTCTGTAAAGACCATATGGCCTCTAAGGTCCCTTCCAACTCAAGGTATATGATTCATCAATGGGTCTTTATTAAATGTCTGATCATGTGCCTGGGATGCAAAGACAAAATCCAAAGGGCTTGAACTAGGGTGGTGGTCCTGGGAGTGGAGAAGGGGACAGTGGAGAGAAAATTTCTGAGAAGACTGGACAACGTGTGATTGCCTAACTATTCAAGCCATGCGAAAGGGGAAAGGGCTGCCTCTGGTAAAAGGCTAGAAGGGAACTCTGGGACCACGTGGTCCCACACCCTCGTTTTACAGATGAGAACATGCAGGAGGCCTGTAAAGACAAAGACCTTGCCCAATGTCACACAAGAAGTATCAGGGTAAGGACCTCTGACTCCAGAGTCAGTTGCCTCCCCCTTTCCCATGCTTCCTCCTTCTATGCTATGCTAGGACAACAGCAACATAGCAAAAATAAAGTAATAACTGATCACAGTACACTGAACCTTGAGATTTGCAAAGTTTTATGTATATATGTACATATCTACATATAATGTGTATGTGTATATATATGTGCAGGTGTGTGGGTGTGTGTGCATGTGTGTATTATCTGGCCCAGAGGACTTCAAGCAAAACCCAGATGGACCATTTGCTGGGGATGTGGTCAAGGATTCTTGCTTAGGTACTAGTTAAACCAGACGGTCTCTTAGGTTCATCTCTAATAATCAAACTGTTCCAGTTTGGAATCGGTCAATAAGTGCTTGTATTTGCTTCGTTATGTGACCACAGACAAGTCAATGAACCTCTCTGGGCCTCAGTTTCCTCACCCGTGAAATGGGGTGAGCAGCACACAATCCAGTTTTGCAAACCTTAAAGGGTTATAGACATGTAAGCTATTATTTGTATTCAAAGAGTTTTTCTCCCTCCCCAGTGCCCCAAGCTGTCAGGTCCTGTCCCCAGCCCCCGTCACTGCTGATTAGTGTATAAAGTAGCTTCTCCTTCCTAATCATGGGCTGCCTGTTCCACTCAGCCCTTCTCAGACTCACTGTCTGACACGTGCCATGTCCCTGCGTGGTGCTGAATTCCTGGTGCCAGGGAGGGCCCAGGAGCTGTCTGATGAAATGTGACAGGGATTGGAGCAGGGTGGGGATATGGACCCCAGTGTATCCTAACCCTCTAGGCTCTGGAGGCAAGAGGAGAAAAACTTACTCTGGCGGCATAGCCTAGAAGCACTCTGCCCCCATGGTCGAACAAGACTCACGGAACAATGTTTTAGGCTGAATAAAATCAGCTGCAAAATTCCTACCCCATCCATATTCTCTGCCCTGCCCTGAGGCCTGAATTACAACTTTAAAATGAAATATGGGGGGGGGGGGAGAGAGAAAAGGAAATTAGAGTGGCTAAAGGCATTGATCACTGCATTCAAGAGAATCACAGAGGTTCCTGGCAGAGACCATCTAAGTCTAAGCTCCTCATTTTACAGATGAGGAAACTGAGGCATAAGTCATGGAATCACATATCTAGCATCAAAGGGGGTCCTCAGAGGCCAAATAGTCTAAACCCCTCATTCTACAAAGGAGGAAACTGAGGTCCGCACAGATCACAGAACCACAGACCACATGACCAAAAGTCATTGAATCCAACCCCTTCATCTGTGAGATGAAGAAATTAAGACCTGAAGAGAAAGTCACATAGAGAAGAGTAAAAAGCCAGGAAGAAAATGGTTCTGGAAACCTGAAGGTAATGGCCCTAGGACTCCTAGTTGAAGGTAAGCTGTTGAAGAGCAAGAACAATTTAATTTTTGCCTCAAGTAGCAATAAATAAGAGAACAAGCTTTGGGGTCAGGAAGACCCAAGTTCAAGTTTCACCTCTGACACAGACTAATGCTAAGCACTGGGGATTCAAAGAAGCAAAGAGAGCCCCCATCTTCATGGGGGAGACTTGGACAAACATAACATAGATATCAAATATGTATTACGCAATTTATATATTCTAAACTCATATGAATGTAGATAATATAGAAATCAGCGTATTGATATGACTATATTGCCTATATATAAGCAACATACATAAAACATACAGTACAGACTACATGTATGTGTATATATACATATATTCACACATAATATTGTATATATACATGTGTGTGTGTTTATATGTGTTTGTATATGTCTGTGTATATGTATACTATCTGTGTGAGTATTCATATATACACATACATATATGTGCGTATATATATATATATATATATATATACACAAGCATACATACATAAGAAATACAGAGTAGATGAATGGTAACCTAAAAAGAGATGGAACTAGAAGCTGCAGAGACCAGAAAAGACCTCCTGAACAAGGTGGGGTTTGAGCTAAATCAAAAAGGCAGCCAGGGAGTACAGAAGAATCAGAGGGGATGAGGGGCTCAGATCTCTTATTCTTGTCTTGACACATGGGCCAAGAGAAACTGTCTGGAGAGGAAGAACTACTAAGAAAAAGATGTGAGGTTTTTAGTGGACCAGAGGCTCTTAGATTCATTAATTTAGAGCTGGAAGACATTTTAAAAGTCATCTAGCCTAACAGTTGAGGAAACTGAGGCATGGAAAAAGAAAGGATTTTTTTAAACATTTGGGGAAAGTGAGGCCCAGAAGAGGAAAAGATTTGCCCCAGGTCACACAGATGATAAGAAAAAGAGTTGGAGAATGTAACACACATTCACACTTCAGCTGTAAAGCTATTGTGGTGTTGGGCTGCACTGGAAGAGGTTCCATGTGCAGGGAGAAGGAGGTACCTGCCCAGGTCAGCATGCCTCTGTAGTCTCTCAATCTGTTCTGGGTGGCATTTTTGGAAGGGTGTCCACAGGGGGACACTCCAGGATGGAGAATAGTCTGGTATTATAGGAAGATTGGCTAAAGGAACTTGGAGAGATTTAGCCTGGAGATTAAAAGATAAGGGGACGACATGAGAGGCATCTTCATGTTGTTGAAAGGCTGTCACAGGAAATCGAGGTGGTGCAGTGGATATGGCATTGAGCCTGGAGTCAGGGAGATCTGAGCTCAAATCCAGCCTCAGATACTTACTAGCTGTGTTAACCCCTATTGGTCTCCATTTCTCATCCATAAAATGAGCTGGAGAAGGAAATGGCAAACCACTTTATTATGTTTGCCAAGAAAATTCCATGGACTTTGTCCATGGGGTCACATAGAGTCAGACATGACTGAACAACTGAACAGCACGGGGAAGAAGGATTAGATTTGTTCAGCTTGGCTCTAGAAGCAGAACAAGGAGAATTGTGGGCTTTGGGAGAGGAAGAGAGAAAAGGAGGAGAAGGGGGAGGAGAAGGGAGTGGGAAAGGAAAAGAGAGAGGGGAAGGAAGAGAGGAAGGGAGAGAGAGAGGAGGAGGGGAGGGGAGCAGAATGCAAAGAACCAAATGTAGGTTTGATGTTTAAAAAAAGTTCCTAACAATGAGAGCTATCCCAAAGAGAAAGGAGCTGTCTATAAGTAGAGCAAGCATGGGGGAGAGGTGGAGGAAGAGGGTCTTTGAGCAAAGACTGGATAATCTCTTGTCAAGAATGTTGGGGGGGATTCTGGTTCATGTTTCCCCCAACATACGCAAATAACCTTCATTTATTTTGCATAAACATGTATATGTACATGTTGTTTACCCAAATAGAATGTAAGTTCCTTGAGGGTAAGGCTTATTTCATTAGTATCTCTGAATTCCCAGCACCCAGCACAGAGTCATGATAGGCATTTAATAATTGCTGAAAGCTTTGTCCCAAAAAAGATATATAAAAAGATTACCTCCCTTCCCCTGGTCCTTTGCACAGGTTAGGGTTCCTGGGGCACAACATCTGAGACAATGCCATGCTTTTAAAATATATGGATCTGATTTAATTTTTCTTTCTTTTTAAAAATATTATTTTAAGGGATGGCTGGCCAGAAAGGGGAGGGAAATGGAGAAATCTAGGTGATGTACGAATAAAAGATATTAATCAGTCTAGTCAGTGTAGGAACAAAAGATATCATTAAGAGAGGGAAGGAAGGAAGGAAGGAAGGAAGGAAGGAAGGAAGGAAGGAAGGAAGGAAGGAAGGAAGGAAGGAAGGAAGGAAGGAAGGAAGGAAGGAAAGAAAGAAGGAAGGAAGGAAGGAAGGAAGGAAGGAAGGAAGGAAGGAAGGAAGGAAGGAAGGAAGGGAGGAAGGAAGGAAGGGAGGGAGGGAGGAAGGACAGAAACAAAAAAGAAAAGGGAAAGGAAGAGAAGGGAAGGGAAGGGAAGGGAAGAGAAAGGAAGGGAAGAAGAGATTTACTGATTCCCAGAGGATTTCAGTGCAGGCCAGACTAGTTGGACCTTCTAGTTGGGGAGAGCCTCCCAACTCTTTGATTTCATGGTTCTAGGCATATAGAGACTTTGCAAGTCACATCTTCTCAATCAAATGTTGCAGCACTACCAATGTCCACATCCCAACTACAAATAAGCAAGTCCCAAAGGGCCCAGTATCTGGAGTCCTGAATGTAAGTAAGAAAGGCCCTGAAAAACAGAGCTCTAAAGACAAATCACTTTTTCCATCTCATTGAAGACGGTCAAATAACACCCAATCCTCATAATTCACTAGGCACACACCATTAATCCCTGAATCTACAGTAGCTTTATTAAGTACCAATTTAATAGTAAATTAATCTTTTCTTATTTCCAAGTACATTTGTTAACCCTTGATTAACACATCACTCTTCATTGTATTTTAAGGTTTTGAAGATCACACACAACAGAGACCGTCACATCAATATTAAACCAGGATGTGCTTCCAGAGTCAACATACCAAGATGGCTTCATGTGTGAGCCAGAAGGGCTAGGCCTTTCCATTAACTCTTGATAATGATTTCTTAATTTGGGCAAGTTGAAAGTAGAAGAGTGTGTGTGTGTGTGTGTGTGTGTGTGTGTGCATGTGTGTGTGTTTGCGTGTGTGTATGTGTGTTTGTGTGTGTGTGTGTGTTAAGAATGAGGTGCTAGGAAAGAAATGAAGGATTGAGAGTGAGAGGACTAGGGCTCAAATCCTGACACTGTTACTTTCTCCCTTTGTGATCTTGGGCAGACCATTGACCTCTCTGAGCCTCAGTGTCCTTATCTGTATCACACTAGATGACTTCTAAGATCTCTTTCCAGCTCGAAATCTATGAACCAATGGAAGAAACAGAGAGGCCATAGGACTGTAGATTAGGAACTGGGAAGGGCCTTGGAAGGCATCCATTCCATCCCCTTCATTTTACAGATAAAGAGATGAAGGCTCAAAGAGACTTGGCTTACCCAAGGAAGCAGGAGATGGTGCTGGGATTGGAACCCATATCCTCTGAATTCAAATCTAGTCCATTTTCCAGTGAGTTATGTTTCCAGTCTCCTTATTTACCAAAGCAGGAATCCACTTTATGATATCCTTGACCAATGATGACCCAACCTTACTCAAGCACTCTTACACCACATGATTCTGCTTGGTTATGAAGTCTACTCTGCTGCTAGATACTGTCAGTCTTTAGGCGTTTCTTTAGGCAAAGATAGAAGTCCTTTAAGAATCTCCTTTAAGATCTCCTTTAAGAACAGATTCATTCTTTCTGTCTTTGCTGTCTTCCTGAACTAATGCAGGTGATCTCAAGGGAGATTGTGGGGTACAGAGGAAGAAATAATGGCTGTGGAGTCAGAAGATATTTGCTCTATTTACTGTATATAAGATCTTGGGCAAGTCAGCCCTCAGGTGGTGCTGGGTCTGGAGTCAGGAAGTCCTGAGTTCAATTCTAGCCTCAGATACTTACTAGCAGTGTGACCTTGGCAAGTCACTTAACCTTTGTATGCCTAGTTTCCTCTACTATAAAATCGGGATAAAAATAGCACCTACCCCCCCATCATTATTATGAAGATTAAATGAGATATTTAACAGCTAGGTGGTCCCATGGATAGAGCGCTGGGCAAGTTGTTGTTCAGTAGTCACTTCAATTCTGTCTGACTCTTTTTTGGGGAATTCTTGGCAGAGAAATTGGAGTGATTTTGCCATTTCCTTCTCCAGCTCATTTGACAGGTGAGGAAACTGAGGCAAACAGGGTTAAGTGACTTGCCCAAGGTCACACAACTAGTAAATGTCTGAGGCTGGATTTGAACTCAGATCTTCCTGACTCTGGGACCAGTGTTCTATCCACTGAGCCACTAGCTGTCTCCCTAAGCAAGTCGCTTAACCACTATTTGTCTCAGTTTCCTCATCTGTAAAGTAGACCAGAGATCTCTTCCAGCTCTATTCTATGATCCTATGATTCCATTATTGGAACTCACTCTCTCATCATTTCTACCATCCCCATTTCTCCAAGGCCCAGCTATTATGACACCTCCTTCTCCTCTTCCATGAAGCTTTCCTTAATTTTTCCAACTGAAAGTGATCTCTTTAGCCTCAGATTTTTTCCTGACCCTGACCCTCTTCAGTTATATGGAAATAAGTTTAGATATGTTTCTACCCTCTATATACACCATTAGTCTATAAACTCCTTGAGGGCCTAAGTCAAATGTTGGCCTATATCTTTGTCTTCTCAGCACCCTGAACATAGTAGGTGGTTAATAAATATTTTTGAAGAACAAAATACAAATTAAATCTAATTGCTCTTCTAAATGATTGTTGCTGTTCAGTCATCCAGTTGTGCCTGACTCTTTGCGACCCTGTGGAATCAACATGGAGTTTTCTTGGCAAAGACACCAGAGTAGTTTGCCATTTCCATCTTCAGTGGATCAAGGCAAACAGTGTTGAATGACTTGCTCAGGGTCATAGAGCTAAGAAGCATCTGAGGGTGGATTTGAACTTGGGTCTTCCTGACTCCAGGGACCAGCCCTCTATCCACTGTACCATCTAGCAAGGCAAACAGAAGTTAAGTGATAACCTTGTATATATTTGAACTGGGCATTAGTTTCCTCATCTGTAAAATGATAGGTGTTAGTAGATGATTCCCAAGGTCTCTTTCAGCACTAAACCTATGAGACAAGGCTTTTAAAATTCAGGAGAAGGTATGTTCTCTGAGGAAAGCAGCTATATTTTCACTAGTGTCTTTTCATCACCAACTCCAGCATAGTGCCTTGTGTGTACTGTCTTCCTAACAAATACTTGATAGATGGGTTAGATCTGTACACATGCCAGACCCTCCTCCTCCCAGTAGAATAGAGGTTCCTTGAAGACAGAGATGTAGTTTTTGGGGGAAGGGGAGGGGATGTTTTTTCTTTCTTCCTTTCCTTCTTTCTTCCTCCCTTTCTTTATTTCTTCCTTTCTTTTGCTTTCTTCTTTTCCTTCTTTCTTTCTTTCATAATTGTATTCTCAATACATTGTCTTGAACAGAATTAAGTCCTGAATAAATGTTTCTTGGATTACTTGGGAGTTATTCACATATCACATCCCTCTAAGTTACCAGTAGAATTCAGGCTTTTTGAGGTCAGGGATTGTTTCATTTTTGTCTGTTATCAGAGAGTTCTCAATAGATACTTGCTGAATTCAAGTGAATGAGACATTTAATCTCTTGGTGTTCAATTTGTTTGTAATGCAATGACATCTATCAACATACACAATGACAATATTAACATAAACAAAAGAGTATAAAATGAATTTGTGTTGGGTAATTATAGTGACCAATCTTGGTTCTGAAAAAGCAATGAGAAAATACCTCCTTCCTTTCATGGTAGAGATGGAGGACTGTGGATGCAGAATGTCATATATACTGTTAGTTGCTTTTACTTAGTTGCTTTTATTGATGACAAGAGAGACTTTGTAGGTGGTGGCTCATGGAGAAGGGGGATATCTCTGGAAATAATTGTCATCTAAAAACAAAAAGCTTCAATAAAACTTTAGATACATCTCTATCGATATATCTGTGTATATATATCCATCTCTATCTATACATGTACACACACACACACATATATATATATTTATCTGTCTGTCACAGCCTTAGCCAATAGCCAAAATCATAACCTTTTAATTTCAGTTCTTCTAATGCTCTTTCAGAGAGGAAGCTTTCTAAGACAGGTTTTCTTGAAGAGGAGTAAAATATACAATTGTGGGTGCTAAATCCATCCAAGATGAAGAATAGGGGGGTAAACTATCAATGGGTGAGAGCCACGGGATGTCCAAGTTGGAAGGGACCTCAAAGGGCATTTAATCCAAACCATACTGATCAAAAATCCTCTCTCTAATATTCTCCACAAGTAAGTATCCATCCCACACTGGAAGGCTTTTTGTAAGGAAGAACCCATGACCTCCCAAGGGAGTCCATCCCACTTTCAGATGGATCTTACTGTTAGAGTTTCTTCCTGACATCCATTCTAACTTTGCCTCTTTGTAACTTCTGCTCATTGCCCCCAGGTCTTTCCCCTGCAGCCAGGCTGAGCAAATTTGATCCTTTCTTCCTTCTTGAAATACATGAAGGAATCTATGACATCATCCTTAAGTCTTCTCTCTCTGAAACTGAAACCCTCTAGTTCTTCCAAATTCCACGTCACTTTCAAGTTATTTCCAAGCCATGCTACCTGCTTTCTGACCAACCTCTTCAACCAGTTCCCACCAGAATTTGAACTTTGCCCATTAGACTCTGGGATCTAACATGTGAGTTAATCATTGGAAGAGCTGATGTGTGGACCAAGGGCTTTCAGCTCCTATGGCCAGTATTCACTCCATTACACTGTGTTCTAAAATTCCCTGATTTTTAGATGATGAAATATAAGACTTCACTTTTATGAAATAATTCTTATGCTTTGTCTTCCACGTGATGACTTGGTGGTGTATGTTGAGAATTCAAGGGAAGATCCAGGTTGGTCCTTTTCTCCATCCTTATGCATTTCTGAAGAATCTATCTCATTAATGTTAGACAAAATCTGTGATTTAATGGGTGGAGGGAACTCAAAGTAAGCACCTTCATCTAATATCTATAAAAGTGCTTAGCGTAATGTCTAGCTTATAGTAGGCACTTAATAAATGTTTGCCCCCTCTCCTTCTCCCTGCCAATGGAGACAGCAATTGCTCTGTGACTTACTGTGTTAGAGAGCTGTTTGGGGCATTGAGAGGTTTAGTGATATTTAGAGTCACATAGTCAGTATGTAGCTGAGGGTGGATTGAATTCGAATCTAAACCTAAACCAGTACTTTATCAACTATACGTCATAGTGCTTTGCATTTCACCTCACTAATACTCAGTTTAAATGCTCCCTCTTTTTTTCTGACATATCCACTCAGACTCTTGAGGCCTCTAGACAATGTGCAGAGATAACATAAACTCTGAGGCTTCCCCTACACAAGATGTAAGGAAGGTAATGGGGAGAAGGGGAGCCAAAAGAAATCTTCTTTGTTGTGTAGAAACACTCAAATATTTTTGGGTACCCTACACTGCAAAATATCCATCCATATATAGGGGTTCCCTACTCTAGTGGTCTCCAGGGTGCTATAGATCATAGGGTAATATGATTGAGAGTTAGAAGTAACCTTTGGAATCTTCTAGTCTAACCTCCTCATATTACAAAAAGGGAAACTGAAGCCTACAGACTTTCCCAGCAGCATGGTATAACAGACAGAGCACTAGACTTTAAGTCAAGAAACCTTGGGTTTGGATCCTAACACACATACACACGCTAGCTATGTGGCCCTGGCACCTCTCTGTGCCTCAGCTTCCTCATCTGTAAAATGAAGGGTTTGAACTAGATTGTCTTTGAAGCTCCTTCCAGTTTCAAATGTATAATCCTAAATTCCTTTCTAAGGTTCTCTCCCTTATTTTATCTGCATCTTGTCCTTATTTATCTCCATGTCTCCCCCTGTTGTCATCTGATGTTTATCCTGGAGAAGAGAGGACTTGGGGGTGTGAGGGGGCATGAGAACTGTCGTTCTGTATTTTCAGGACTGTCATGTGGAGGAGGTATGACTTGTTTTGTTCAGCCCCAGAAGGCGGAAAAAGAGCAATGGGTGGAAATTACTAAGAGGCCAGTTTTAATTTGATTCTGGGGAAATGTTCCTAATAATGGGAGCTGTCTCTGAGCAGAAGGGGCTGCCTCCAGAGGTGCTGGCCTCCCCCTCCTTTGGGGTCTTCAAGCAGAAGCTGGATGGCCATTGGCCAGGTCAGGTGTAGTAGCTTGGACCACATAGCCTCTGAGTTTTCCTCCCAGCTCCCAAATCCCATAGTTCTGCACCTTCTGGAAGGCAGAGGCTGTTTTGTGATTCCCTTTTGTCCTATCCCCACCTTTTAACACAATGCTTTTTGATTGACTGATTCCTAACTAGCAGAATCCTTAGCCAAATCCAGGTCCATTGCCCCCAAACCAGTGGCTCTTCCTTTTCCTGGGCCACCAATCCATGAGAAGGTTTGCTGCTGTAGAACTCTGCTGGGGACCTGGCATTTAACATTTCAGTGTCCATCTTTTTCTTCACACAAGGTTAAACAAATCATCTGAAGGCTGGTTTGTGCTTTTATGAGCTTCTAAATTGCAAGTTATGTTCCCGTCCCCACCAAGCAAGAGCCTAAGTCTCTCTTTCCCCCACCCAGGCAGAGAAAGTTTGCTGATGAAAGCATGTGAATTTCAAAAACCATTCCAGCAAAACTTCATTAAGAACAAAAGTGTGACCAAAGGGATAATGACTTGGTTTTTCCTTCTCCTGATGGCTCTCCCCCCATTCCCAAGGAGAAACAGCATGAGAAATTAAATAGCCCAAATTAATGGCTCAATAAATAGAGATGAATGGAAAAGGTTAACACAGCATCTCACTCCAGATCGTTAATATGAATTTGGACTTCTGAAGATTCATCCCACTGCAATAATATTAGCCAGCACATCTACAGACCCCCTTTTAAAGGCAGGGTGACCCTTGCCAGGATCTGAAAAGCAGCTCTAATTACCTGTATTTGTGTTCTCCTTACTCTGCTCCTAACTCTTCCAAATTTCCCCTCTGATTCCCAAACAGCTTTCTTACCCTAGAGATGCTTCTGCCCAGTGGCCCTTTCCCCCAACTGATGAGTCACTGACCCAGACCACCATTTCCTGGGTGGCAATGCTTACTTCACCCCAGGCTCCGGATTTGTTTGTCGTAGATCTTTTTAAAGCATCTCCCTTCTGGAAAAACAAATATGCATTACCTAAGTGTTTTCTGAAACAATTCTTGTATTTAGTTTGAGAAAACTGAATGGGCAAGGGATTACTTAAAAACGTTAGGAAAGATGGCAGAGACAGGGGTGGGGGACAGTCACAAACAAAGGATCCTTTGCTGATGGAGAAAGACTTTGGGCTTTCCTGCACTGACACATTGTTGCTGCTACTGCGGCTGCTACTGCTGGTGCTTATTTTTGTCAGCCTTTCAAGGTGAAAAGACATGTTCTTAACTGAGAGGGGATAGATAGCAGACTGTAAGATTGTAAATTTCAAGCCAGAAGTAACTTTGGAGATCATGCTGAAGTCAGAGGTCCTTGGTTTGAACCCAGGCTTTGCCATCCACTGGCACCATGGCCTAAGATAAGCCAGTGAGCATCCCTAAAACTGTTTCCACATCTCTAAAAGGTCAGAGGAAGTGGAGAGCATTCTATGTGATCAGGAAAGTCCCTGCTAGTTCTTCACCTTTGATCCTACTCTCTAGTCCAAGTAAGGTCCAGAAAGGGTAATCTAATGTCACACAGGGCTTCAGCTTGAACCATCTTCCGCTCCCCTGACACCAAGTCACCTCACTGTCCCATTTCTTCCTTCCATGCTAAAGATAAGAATGTGTAGGTAACACTATGGAAGCAAAGCAAGTGATTAAAGAAATTCAGCCCTAGGTATTATTTTCTTATTTATTAAAACTCAGATGGCTTTTAATATAACCTCATCATAACAGTGTGAACAAAAATAAGAAGTAATATATATTTATGTTTCTACAGTGCATTGAGGTTTATATCATCTTTGCTGAGAACTGCTCTGTGAGGTAGGTGGCTAGTACTGTTAGCTCCATTTTAGGGGAAAACTGAAATCCAAGTGATTAAAATTTCAGCAGTAGGGCTCAGCAAGTGGTTCAATACTACATAGCCAGATTGGATCCTAGATGGTTGAACAAAAAAAGGACCTTAAATATTAGCTAGTGATAGAATCCTAGAGTGAGAGACCTCATATGCCATCTAGACTAACACCCTTATTGCACAGAGGAGGAAACTGAGGCTAGGCAAATAAAATGACTTGCCTAAGGGCACCCAGGTTGTGCCAGTCCATAATCTGAACCCAGATTCTATGACTCCAGAGCCAGCATTCTTTTCACTGTAGAAACCATGGCCCAGAAAGGGAGAAATTATTTACCCAAGGTAGGAAGTAGCAGGTTGTCAGAACCTTTACTGCTCTACAACTCATGATGTGCTGATGTAGCCCTAGAAGGAACAAAAGTGGAGAAGAGCTCAAGGAACTCAGCATATTTTTGTATCAAGTGATCCTCCTGGTACTTCTAGCATGAGGCAAGCCCTTTCATTTTACAGTGAAAGAGAAACCAAGGCTCAGAATCACAGAATATTTTAGTCTGAAAGAAACTCAGAGGCCACCTAGTCCAGCTGCCCCATTTTGTAACAGGAAACTGAGGCCTGGAATGGCCTAGAGTGGCTACAATCATATAGTAGCTACACAACTAGGTGAGATAGGGGATAGAGTGTTGGGCTTGGAGTTAGGAAGACCTGAGTTCAAATCCAGCCTCAGACACTTCCTAGATGAGCGACCCTGGGCAAGTCACTCAATAGCTATCTGCCTCGGTTTCTTCATTAGTAAAATAGCACTGAATATCCCTGGGCAGTCACTTAACAGCTATATCCCTCAGTTTCCTCATCAATAAAATGAGACTAATAATAGCATTGAGTAACCCTGGGCAAATCACTTCACATTCATTTGCCTCACTTTCCTCATAATAGCACCTACCTCCCAACCAACTTCCAGGGTTGTTGTGAGCATCAAATGAGATAATAGCGGTAAAGCACTTAGCATGATGCCTAGCACATAGTAGGTGCTATGTAACAGCTAGCTTTCATTATCATACAACATATCCAACAAATGATCATCTATCCTCTGTGTGGACACTTCCAAGGATGGAGAGCCCACCACTTCTGGAGGCAGTCTGGTCCACTGGGAAATATTTGGGAACTCCTAATTCTTAGGAGTTCTTTTCTGACCTCAAGCCTCAGCTGGCCTCTTTGCAACTTTTTTCCACTGCTCCTGGATCTGCCTTCTAGAGATCAAAGAGAGCAAGCAGGTCCCTCCTCCATAGGATAGCCCTTCCTACTGGAAGACAGATAACAGGTTCCCTGCCCCCCCATCCCCACTCTCACCCCCTGCTCCCAACTCCCAGCCTTCCCTTCTGTGGACTCCACAGGATGAATTGTCTTGTCCAAAGTCACACAGTAGAAGAGCTAGAAATTCTCTGTCCTTTCTACCACACATAAAATAATGGCAAGTGTTATAATAATAATACTTTCAGGTTTAAAAAACTCGTCAAATTAATTATTTCATTTGATCCTTACAAGGTCAAGTATGAGGTAAGTTCTCTTATTACACCCATTTTACAGGTGAGGACACTGAACCTAAATGACTTGTTCTGAGATCACAGGATCCTAAATCTAGAACTGAAGAGACTTCAGAAGCCATTGAATTCAACCCCTTCATTTTGCAGATGACAAAACTGAGGTCCCAAGAGACTTAGAGACAGAGGGAAGATTCAAACTTAGGTCTATCTGGCTGGTGGTCCTGTGCGTCAGAAGTCCTGCCATGCCTCCCTCTGACTACTTCCTTGTGGTCATAGTCACAACCCAGAAGAATGCTGGCCATGACTCACTGACAATTCTTTGTCCTGGAGGGAGATTCACCCAGTCAAACTCCAGAGAAAAGTTGGAAGGACTTTGGAATTGGAGATGGGGAGGGGGGACAGGGGAAGAGGTTTCTGCCCCATCAACCCAGCCTGCTTGAAACAGACATTGATTGGATTAGGGATGGGGTCTGTTTTCTTCTAATTAGATTCTGAATGTTCTTGAACTTGTTTCGGTTGATCCTGGAAATTCTGCAGAGCACAGTCCTGTGGTTTATTTTCCTGGTTCTCTAAAATATGTTTAAGCATGTCATAAAGGCATTTAAGGCTAACAGAATAAATCACTAAATCAGATAGCTATCTGGCAATTTGAAGACAATGCCCCATTTCTGGATCTGGAGGCAGGAAGGTTGAACATTAAAACACAGAACCCTCTCCCCAAATTGACAAAGGTAACAGTAAATTGAGGAAGCCTATTCATACTACTACTAATACCAGCTGGGCATAAATCACTGGGAGTGGGGGGAATCTAGATAGAACACTGAACTTAGAGCCCAGAAGACCTGAATTCGAATTCTACTTTAAATACTTTTGAGCTAGATGATGCTGGACAATTTCCTTGGCCACTCTAAGCCTCAATTTTCCTAACTTTAAAATGGAGGCAATGATATCTGTTTAGGAGACCTTGAAAACCTGTAAAATGCTTAGTTTATATCATCTACTAAAATCAACCTCTCCTGGCAGACTTGAAATTATCATTATGATTAATAGCTAATATTTATCAAGCACTGCAATGTTTGCCAAACACTTTACAAATATTATCTCCTTTGATGCTCACAACAACCCTGGAAGGTAAGTGTTAGTATTACTTCCATTTTACAGATGAGAAACTTGAGGCTGAGAAATGCCAAGTGATTTGCCTAAGGTCACATAGTGTACAAGACCACATGTGAACTCAGGTCTTCAAGACGGATGCTCTACTCCACTACGCTACCTAGCTGCTAGGTTAGTCATAAGATAATAGGTCAAGAGCTGGAAAGGAACTCAGAAATCTTCTAGTCCAACCCCTCCTAATTTTACAAATGAGGAAACTGAGACCCAGGGAGATAAACTGTCCAAGGCCACAAGCTAGGTTCATTTCTTCTCTCTGACTTTTACTATCATGCCCTAAAACTGAAAAAAAAAAACCTTAGAAATTATCTAGTCCAGCTCCTTTATTTTACATAGTAGGAAACTGAGGTCCAGAGCTATTGTCACCCCAGTAGGAAGAGTCAGAGACAAGCTATGAACCCCAGGTCCTCTGATTCCAGAGTCTGTACCCGCTGGTACAAAGGCATGAGGGTGAGAAATTTGTGGATAATATATACTTTTAATGGGAAAGATCCGACTTGGGAGTCAGAAGGATTCGAGACTCGACTCTACCACTTGCTAGCTTACAGACCCACACTAGACCAGATGATCAGGCTTTAACCCCAGGACTGTGAGTTATCAGGTGTTGAGAGCATCTGTGGTCCTTCAATAAAATAGACTTTAATCATCCAGTTCTAGAGATCATTACTTAAGATATTAGGCAGAGAGAGAGTAGAAGGCATTCCTTCAGGACTCTGCTTGGGAGAAAGTAGCAGGCCAGGAGATCAAACCTAGGATGTCTGACTCTACTGGGATCACTGTCTCCATTGTATCCTGCTGAATCTCACGGGATCTTAGAATGAGAACTGGGCAAAGGAACTGAGCATGGTTAGCTAGAACCCTCAATGGGGACAAGAGAAGCATCCTCAGATATCTGAAGGGCTTCTGGGGGAAAGACAGATGACCCTTATTCTGCTTGACCTCAGAGGACACAGCCAGGAGCAGTGGGGTGAAGGTGAGGTGAAAAAAGGCAGATTTGGACCCCAAAATTAGGAAAACTTTCCTGAATATGAGAGCAGTCACCAAGTAGTCACCACCTCAAGAGGCAGTGAGCTTTCTCTTGATTGGAGGTCTTCCAGCAAAGACTAGATGATCATCTGTTGGATAAATTATAGAAAAATGCTCTTTTCTGATAGGGGTTGTACTTGATGATGCCCGAAACTTAGTGTTGGAAAGGACTTTGGAGACTGGTTCCATTTCCTTCATTGAGGCAGCAAGTTTATTGTGTTGTTATTCAGTTGTTTTAGTCATGTCTGACTCTTCCTGACCCCATTTGGGGTTTTCTAGGCAAAGATGCTGGAGTGGTTTGTCATTTCCTTCTCCAGTTTTTACAGATGAGGAAACTGAGGCAAACTGGGTTAAGTGACTTGCTAGTAATTATCCTGAGGCCAGATTTGGACTCAGGTCTTCCTGATTCCAGGCCCAGTTGCTCTATCCACTGAAGTTCAAATCAGACCTCCCAGGGTAGATCCCTTAACATCTAGATGCCTCCATTCCAAATAATAATATCTAACCTTCAGGGCTGTTGTGAAGA
The DNA here is from genome assembly GCF_028372415.1 of Notamacropus eugenii. Lineage (NCBI taxonomy): Eukaryota > Metazoa > Chordata > Mammalia > Diprotodontia > Macropodidae > Notamacropus > Notamacropus eugenii. The sequence goes on along the minus strand of NC_092875.1, from coordinate 27,765,188 downwards.
TCAGATGAGATAATATTTGTAAATCCCCTTGCAAATCTTAAAATGTTACATAAATGCAAGTTATTATTATATTCATTATTATTTTAGAGGGGAAAAGAGGGAGGCCCAGAGATCTCTGGTATACTAAAGGTTACCCAGGTAACAAGCCTAGGAAAAATATGAGCCAGATGCCCTGATACTAATCCAGGCTCCCTCCATCAAACCATGATGCTTCCCTAAAGGAGGCATCTAAAATAAAGCTGATGAATTTAGTTGCCTGGAACAGGGTTAGGGAACCTGCTGCCTCGAGGCCACAAGTGGCCCTCTAGGTCCTCAAGTGCTGCCCTTTGACCAAATCAAACATCAGAGAAAAAATCTCCTTAATAAAACGATTTGTTCTGCAAAACTTGGGTTCAGTCAAAAGGCTGCACCCAAGAACCTAGAAAGTCACATGTAGCCTTAAAGCCACAGGTCTCCTACCCTTGGCCCTAGAATTTTTTAGAAGTAGTCAGGGATGGACACTCTATGTCTAAATATCTGTTTTCAGCTCCATGTAGACCTAAAGACCACTTTCAATGGTAGCACCAATCCAATCCCATCATCCAAGGAGAGGGGCCACCTCTCAGACCAAGTGGAGCCTTCCTTGGGCCAAGAAACAGAAAATCTCATGCTTCCTTCTTAATGTCAGGCCAAGGGTATCTACATTTGAGATTGAAATTGGGAGATACTGACTCAGTTCCCCTCAACCAGGGGAAAGTAACTCACTCCTAGCAGTGGTCTGATATATGGAAGATCCCTGGGTTTCAAGTTAGGTATAGCAGACAGACTCAGTAAGTAAATACCTACTATGTGTTAGGCATTATGCTAAGTGATGGGGATAAAAAGAAAGGCAAAAGGTAATCTCTGAAGTGTAAAGGAGGTGACAATATGCAAATGACTGTATAAACAAGATATAGAGTACAAATGAAGGTTTTCAACAGAGGGAAAGCATAGCCATCAAGAGGGACTGGGGAAGCTTCCTGTAGAAGGTAGGATTTTAGCAGGGACTTGAAGGAAGCCAGGTGGAGGGCAAGAATTCCAGTCATGGGGAGTGGGAAGTGGGAGGAGGGGAGTCAGAGAAAATACAAGGTATCAGAAGCAGAGGTATCTTGTATGAAGAACAGCCAGGAGACCAGGGTCAGCACATAGAGGACAGAAATCCAGGCTCCAGCTTTTCTGCTACCTAGCTCCATGACCCTAGGCAAACCAATTGTTCCTTTGGAGTTTCAGCCTGTTCCTTGTAAGATGAGGAAGGTAAGATGAGATAATCTGTGACTAAATCACAGATTTCTAGCTCAAGACTTCTAGCTCTAAATCATATAATTTCCCAGAGTTTCAGGACTGGTAGGGACTTCAGTGGTCCCTAGGTCCACTAGGGGACTCTCCCATTCTCTCCCTAGGTCCCAGGCTCTTCCTTTGTAAAATGGAGGAGTTGGAATCTGTGATCTCTAAGGATTCCTCCAGGTTGAAATCCTATGATGCATGAATGATCCATCCAGCAACCAAAAATATTCTCTCCTTCCCCCACCCAGATCCCTGTGATTTTCTCCCCTCCCCACTAGTTTGTCACTTCTTTGCTTTAAGACATTGGAGGCAGATAATAAAATACAAATGTTATCTTATACTTTAGCCAAATTAGTCAGGCAAACCTGGGCTCCACTTAGATGATCCCTTTGTTCAAATGAAAAATGAGGAGCTTGGACCAGAAATGTCTAAAGTCCCTCCCCCTGTTCTAAGGGTCCTCCCAACTGTGACATTCTCTGCTCCAAGGCCCCTCCCAGCTCTGACATTCCCTGTTCTAAATTCCCTCCAAGCTCTGACATTCCATGTTCTAAGGGTCCTCCCAGCTCTGACAGTCCCTGCTCTATGACTCCTTCTGCTCCGACATTCATTCCACTTGAAGGACATTTCGTTCCTTAATTTTACATTCTGATGATCTGTGACTTTAAGATTTGTTGAGGGGAATGATGGAAGAAGTTGATATCAGGAACTCTTCCTTGCTCCCAAGTCCAATGGGGTGCTTGCTTTGAGGACTGCTGAACAGATAAATAAAACTGAAGAGGAAGGGGGTGGGAAGGGTAGAGTGGCGATATAGAGACACCAGAGGCAAACATTGCTTACTTTGCAGTTTACCTTCTCCTAGACAACTGGCTCATTCATTCATTTTCTTCATTGTTTTTGTCCAATCATTTTTTCAATCGTGTTTGACTCTTTGTAACCCTGTTTGGGGTTTCTTGGCAAAGATACTAGAGCATTTGCCATTTCCTTCTCCAGTTCATTTTGCAAATGAGGAAACTGAGGCAAACAGAGTTAAGTGACTAACCCAGGATCACACATCTAGGCAGTGTCTGAGGCCAGATTTGAACTCAGCAAGATGAGTCTTCCTGACTCCAGGTCCAGTGCCCTGCAAGTTTACTACAGGAAATATGACCCATTCTGAGATAATCAAAATACAAATTAGAATTTAACTGCATAAGAGGAGAGCAAAGGGCTATCATTCTGTAGGATCAATGATCCACAGCTAGAAGGGACTTCATGGGCCATAGAATACAACTTTCTTATTTCAGAGAAATAGATCCAGGGAGGTGATAATTTGCCCAGCATCACTCGGAAGAAATATGTGAGCACACCACCTCCTTTTTTTCTGTCTCCCTTTCTCACTGAGGTTGGAACAGAATGACCTGTATGCCCCTAAGCAACTGCCTCACTCACCCCAACCCCAGTTACATCACTATTTAGCATCATACATTGCCCCCAATTTGAGGAGGGCCATGAATTTTCTTAGCTGTTGAAGGATTTAGCACCCTCTCACACACACACACACACACACACACACACACACACACACACACACACACACACACACACTCTTTTCAAGACCCAAGGCAATTATGCTCTGAAGAGGATTCTGCCCAGAACTGCTGCATCCTGCCCTTGAGGATGGATGAGGACTGAGTTTTTTTGTTAGATTGTCTTGGAGAAATGAGGCAGGGTCAGGCCACTCAGTACTGCATAGAGGAGGGGGGCAGAGAGAAAGAAGGGAAAGAGGAAGGAAGAAAACATCACCAACCAACAAAAGACATGAGACAAGGATTTTAAAATGCACAGCCTTTACAAGACATGTACCTTCTGCAAATCGAGAGAGTGACAAGCAAGAGACATTTAGAGTCTGAATGGATAACCTCCAGGATGCATTACTGACATTAGCTGAAGGGAGAGATTAACATTCACCCAGCTCTCTTAAACAAAAAGACAGCTAGAAGTTGGTCAGGCAGCAAATTTCCCAAGCACTCTAACATATACCAGGAAGTAATCCTTCTTTAAGAGTCTTCCCTGAACTTTATTTCTGATATGAACAACAAAAACACAGCTTGCAAAGGAGATGGAAGGAAAGGAGGGGGAGTAATGAAGGGGTGTTTGTGTGCCAGACACAGCACAAGAACAGAAGGTCAGAGAAGTTCCCTGACTGAACATCAGAGAATTTCAAAGTGAGGAGGCACCGTGCTAAATGGTGCAATGGGAGTACCTTGGAGAGCTCCTCAGGGGCCACTGAAATAAAAATGGTGCAAAGACCATGTCCACCAAGGACTGAGAACACATCACCTGGGGAACAACTCCTGTTGCTGGGAAGTGTTTCTTGACATTCAGTCTAAAGTTGGCCATTGGCAGTTTTTATTCACTGCTCTGAGTTTTGCCCTCCCTGACCAACTAGAACAAGTTTCATCCTTTTCCCTCAGTTTGTTTGTTTTTTTCAAGGACACACCTTCAAATGAATGAAGACAGATGTCATCCCCCTGTCCTGAGTTCTCTTTTCTCCAGGTTCAATCTCTCTAGTTCCTTCAACCAATCTTCTCTGAACTTGCATCTTAAGAACCCCTGGACTAGAGAGCTCTCTGATCCCTTTCTACTCTGAACTTATAAATGTAAACATTTAGTGCTACTACTTCTGAAGAGACAGCTAGATAAGGCAGTGAATACAGTGCTAGAAGACTCATCTTCCTGAGTTCAAATCTGACCTCAGATACAAGCTGTGTGATTCTGGGCAAGTCACTTAACCCTGTTTGCCTCAGTTCCCTTATCTGTAAAATGAGCTGGAGAAGGAAATGGCAAACCATTCCGGTATCTTAGCCAAGAAAACCCCAAATGGGATCACAAAAAGTCAGACATGACTGAAATAACCAAACAACTATTCTGGTGATCTCTGTGTTTTATATTCCAGGCTACAGTGCCTAACTTCATTTGAGCCTCACAAACACCCTTTTGAGTAGATAACATAGATAACATGTTAGTATTCCCATCTTACAGATGGGGAAACTGAGAGAGGTTAAACATGAAATGGTGGGGTCATGAAACTGGAGTCAGGAAGAGTTGGCTTCATAGAGGTGGAAGAGACCTTAGAGACTGTCTATTCCAACTTCTTCCTTTTACAGATGAGAAAACTGAGGTTCAAAAGAGTTAAGCCTGGCATAGTAGAAATAGATGTTATTATCTTCATTATACAGATAAGGAAACTGAAACAGATAAATTAAGTGACTTGCCCAAGATCTCATAGACAGCAAGTGTTGGTGGTTATTTTTCAGTTGTGACCCCATTTGGGGATTTCTTGGCACAGTGTTAGAGTGGTTGTGTCATTCCTTTTCCAGCTCATTTTACAAATGGGGAAACTGATACAAACAGGGTTAAGTGACTTACTCAGAGTTACAAAGCTAGTTAGTATCTGAGGCTAGATTTGAACTCAGGAAGATCAGTCTTCCTGACTCCAGGCCCAGCACTCTATCCACTATGGTGCCACCTAGTAGTCCTTCCCCACAAATGTTAGAAGTAGAATTAAAACCTGGGTTCTTCTGACTCTAAGCCCAGCATACTATCCATGCCTGGAATGCTCTCTCTGTCTTTCTCTCTCTTTCTCTGTCTCTGTCTCTGTCTCTCTCTGTCTCTGTCTGTCTGTCTGTCTGTCTGTCTGTCTGTCTGTCTCTCTCTCTCTCTCTCTCTCTCTCTCTCACACACACACACACACACACACACACACACACACACACATTTATGTCTGTCATTTGGCTTCCCTTGCTTCGCTCAAATCCAAGTTAAAATTCAACCTTCTACAAAAAGCCTTTCTGTATCCCCCTTGATGTCAGTCAAATTAAGAACTTGGAAAGACCTTACTTAGCTCAACGGTGGGGAACCTGTGGTCTTAAGGCCACGTGTGGCTCTCTAGGTCCTTAAGTATGGCCCTTTGACTGAATCCAAACTACACAGAACAAATCCCCTTAGTAAAAAGATTTGTTCTGTAAAACACGGACTCACTCAAAAGGCTGCACCCAAGGACCTAGAAAGCCACATGTAACTTCGAGGCTGCAGGCTCCCCATCCCTGCCTACCTTAGCTTAAAAGGGTCACAGGCTCCCATTGCATCTGGGGCCATGTCCAGTCATCTTGATCTATATCTTGCCACTGGACCCAGGTGACTGCAGAGGAGATAGTAAGGCTGGTGACCTCGCACAACCCTCCTCACTTAAATCCAATTTACTTGCAAGTTATGGCATCACCTCCCTGATGCCAAGGTCCTCTTCAAGAATGAATAACAGCAAAAATGCTAGTGCTCTCCTTTGGTTGATTATTTCCTGTTTATCCTGTACAGAGCTTGTTTGTATGTATGTATGTATGTTTGTATGTAGTTGTTTACGTGTTGTGTCCCCTGTTAAACCGTGAACTCCTCAAGGGCAGGGATCATCTTTTGCCTTTCTTTTTATCCCTAGTACAGTGGAAAGAGAAAGGGAATTCACATGTATTAAGTACCTACCATATGCCAGGCATGTGCTAAACTTTTTCCATATAAATAATAGTAATATTATATACATACATATAAAACGTGCAAATAAAAATAATGAATAATTTCATTTATTAGACTCATAATAGGTGTTTAATAAATGTTTATTTTAATAAATGTTTATACTGACTGTATGACAACAGCAAGAGTGATGGTGATGATAACGACTCCAACTAGAGAAGCAGCAGGGATGAATGGACAGAGGGTCAACCTTGGAGTCAGGAAGATCCGGGTTCAAATTCTGCCTATGATGCACACACACACACACACACACACACACACACACACACACACACACACACACATATTGACTGTGTGATCCTGGGCAAGACACGTAACCTTTTAGCACTCCTGGAAACTGCCTAAGAGACTATAAATTGAACATGACTTGCTGAGTTCATCTCCAGAGAGGGTTTTCATTCCCTCTACAGATGAGATTCTTGGTTAAGATCAAATAAGCTAGCAATTAATACTTTGCATTTGACTGTAAGCCGAATACTTAGCTGCTTTAAAGCACTGTGTAAGCCATTATCTCCTGTTCTTCTCCTAATCTGGCCATGAGACAGGTACAAAGGGTTTTATTAACACCATTTTGTAGTTAATGGAGCAAAGGGTCACAGAAGTTAAGTGATTTTAAATCTTAGAATATTAAAGCTGGAGGAAAAAAAGCCTCCTAGTTTGGAAAAAGACCTCAGAGATCAACTACTCCTATGCAGATTTGAATATGAATCTCTTTTCCAGTGTCCCCAACAATGAATTTGCCCATCTCTGCTTAGGGATCTGCAGTAAGGGAGACCCACTCCCATCCTGGGAAGTCACTCGTCCTACTTTTGGACAGCTCTCACTGTGGGGAAGAGTTTTCTTGCTATTCAGCCTAAATTGGCTTTTGCTCCTCCCTCTGCCCTCTGGGGCCAAGCAGAAGAAAGCTAATCCCTCAACAACCCTTCACAGATGTGAATACAATAATTATGTCTTTTTCCCAGTCCTCCTCAATCTTCTATTCTAGGGTTCCTCAATTAATGGAAACCCAAGCTACTCAATTGCAGGGATAGAAAATTGCTACTAAAGACCCGAGAAGGGAGAAAGGCAGTAGCTATCAACATGCCACAGGTATGGTTGTTCACTAGCAACCACCTCTACCATCCTACCCACTCTGCTTGCCTAGTGGCTAATCTAATTGGTCCAATTCCTTCATTTTACAGTTAGGGAAACTGAGTCTGAAAGAGGTGAAACGACTTGCCCCAGGTTATACAGGCAGCAAATAGAAAAGGACAGATTCTAACCCAGGGCTTCTGACTCTAATCCTATGTTTTCTCCATCTCACTATGCTATCTCCTCAAGTGGAAAACAATGTAAAGTAGTCTATGATATAGGACTAGGAGGTAGGGTCCATGTAGTGATAGGGAAACTGGGAGGTACATCTTTATCACCTATGATTTTGTAGTATTGCATTCAGTTCTTACGTTTTAAGAAGGGCATAGAAATACTGAATGTAGAGCACTGAAGAGGACAACCAGGATGGTGAGAACCCTCCAGTTCATGCCATAGATCATCAGTTAAAAGAGCAATTAGGAAAAGATTAGAGGGAGGAGAGGGAGAATGTGCACTGGCTTTAAAGCTATGGAAAACTTGTCAAGTGGGAGAGGAATTAGCCTTGCTCTGCTTGGCTCCAGAGGGCAGAACTTGGAGGAGAACAGGAGGAAGTTATAGAGAAAATAATCAAACCACAAACATAGATTTGGGGGAAGAGGGGAGCCCAAGATTGTAATTTCACTGGCCTAGCCAAACCCTCTTCCATTGATATAGGTCTACAGCTAGCCTGTGACTTAGCATCTTAGAGTGGCCCAGGGCCCAGAGAAGTAAAGAGTCTTACCCAAGTTCACAGAGTCAGAATGAGCCAGAGGCAGCCATGCAGTTCAGGAGAGAGGCTCTGAAGCTGGTTCTTTATCTATTGTGCCACTGAGCCTCTCAAGCATTTATTAAACACCTACTGTGTGCCAGGAACTGTACTACTCTTGATGTCAAGAAACATGCCTTATATGGAATGGGCTATCATGGGAGACCTCACTGGGGGTCTTTAGGCAGAGGCCAGATGACCACTTGATGGGTATATTAGAGTGGGGTTGCCTTTTCATGGATGGATTGGAATAGGTGGGCATTGAGTTCAAGAACAATAATTAGTATTTATGTAGCATTTTGAGGTCTGCAAAGCACTTTACTATCTAATGTGATCCTCTCAACAATCCTGTGAGGTAGGTGTTATTATTGTCCCCATTTTACAGATGACAAAGCTGAGGCAGATGGAGGTTAAGCGATTTGACACATAGCTAGTGTCAGTCAGGTTTCAAACTCAGAGCTTTCTAACTCTAAATTCAGCATTCTATGTATGATTCCAGACTTCTTGACCTTCCCCCAAAGTGAACCAGGCTGACATAAGAAGACAAGCATAGAAAAAGGTCTATACAAGCACTAAAATGTTAGAAAGGGTCATGGGGGGATTCAAAACTCCCCCCTCAATCATTTGCCAGCAGTCCCAGAGCTTTCAGCTCCTGAGAAAGGAGCAAAGGGGTCAAATCTGGGCCAAGGGCTCAGGACAGACCCCTAGACAGTCCACTCAAGCCATGACGTTGAAACAAACAACCAAGGACCACATTGCTCTTTGGGTCTGATTTCCTTTCTCATTATTATTATTAATTATTGTTATTATCATTAATGTCACCATTATTTTAGATGAGTTTGGAACTTAACAGATGTCTCACAAAAGAAAGAAAACAGAAGATAAAATTAACTCAAGGGAAAAAGCCAAACTCAAAGGAAATTTAATTAAATAAATAGATTTCTTGACCATAAAAGAACAAAAGATATGACAGGCCCCAAAGCCAGCTTCCTTCCTTATCCCCCACCTTTGAGTGACCAGGCAAAACATAAAAGGAAGACCCCCCTCTCCAGACCAGGCTCTTCTCCATGGGCCTCTCACTGTACTGAAACATGTTCACTCCCACAGAACCCATTTCATTGGGTTCCTTACTCCTTCTTAAAGAATGGTGGGGGGAGATGATTTCTTAGCTTCTTAACTCTTTCTCATCCTACCCTCATTTGGGTTAATGGCCACTCACTAGGCATTTAGAGTATTTCTCTTCTACATCAGAAAATTTCATATATGCTCCTAATGAGTAAAGACTTTCATCTGATCCAGAAATCATGGAAATATAGAATTTTTGAGCAGCGAGAAAGAGCCAAGACCACTTAGTGCAATCCTTGCCTCATGAAATCAAAGATTTGGAGAAGGAAGGACTCTTTGGGGCTCCCTGGTCTAACCAGCATCTTAGGGTATCAGAGATTCAGAGCTGAAAGGGACTGCTGAAGGCTTAGAGCTCCATGTTCTCACTTTATATATAATGATAATATGAATGATAACAATAATAACATTCACCATTTATATCATTCTTTAAGGCTTACAAAGCACTCTCTCTATATATATATGCTATTCATAGTATATATTTTAATGTACATTATATATGGACATACATAATATATATTATATATATAAATTTCATTTGATCTTCACAACTCTGGTGGGGTTCAGTTATTTTCAGTCATGTTTAAGTCTTTGTGACCCATTTGGGTTTTTTTTTTGGTAAAGATATGGGAGTGATTTGTCATTTCCTTCTCCATTTTGACAAATGAGGAAACTGAGGCAAACATAGTAAAGTGACTTGCCCAGGGTCACACAGCTAGTAAGTATCTGAGTCTGGATCTGAAATCAAGTCTTCCTAACTCCAGGCTTGGCACTCCATCCACTGTTACCTAGCTGCCCACCCTGAGAGGTAGGTTTTATTATTATCTCAATTTTACAGATGAGGAAACTGAGGAATACAGGTTAAGTGACTTGCCCAGGTTCACACTGCTAGTTAGTGTCTGAGGGAAGATTCAAATACAAATTCAAGTTCAAATTTCAGTTTGCTTGACTCCAGGTCTGGCACTTTATTCACTATGTCACCTAGCTGCTTGTCAAAATAAAAACAACATATAAATGAGCCCTTTAAGGTTCACAAAGTGCTTTTCCTATGGTATCCCATGTGATCCTCATTCTGTCATGTGAAGTAGCTACTTTTCTTATCCTTACTGCAAAGGTGAGGAAACTAAAGTTAAAGGAGTTAAAGTCAAGTGACTTGAACAGGGTCATACAGCTAATAAGGGTTTGAGACAAGATTAGAATTCAAGTCTGCTTTTCACCAAGTCCAGCACTCTTCCCTCTGTGTCACCTTGCTTCCATAACAGAAAACACAGGCTACAACTGGTGACTTGCTCAAGGTCATTCAGACAGCAAGTGGAAGCCCAGCCTACTACATCAGAAAAGGTTATGATTCTAGAAGTAGAGAGCCTGGGTTCAAATCTCACTTTTGATGCTCGCTGCCTATGTGACCTTGGGTAAGTCATTTGACATCTTTGGGTCTCAGTTTCCTCATCCATAAAGCGAGGGCATTGGACTAGCAGGCCTCTGAGTTTCCTTCCAGGATTAAATCTATGATTCTATGTCCCCCAATTTCTGATCATCTCATTTCTGTTTGAAGGCTTCCTTCTTGAGAACAGAGACTGTTTCAGTCTGTATTCATAAACTCAGTGTGTTGCTTAGATCCTGACACATAGTAGACACCTATGAATGCTTGTTGATTTAAAGGGGAGCCCTCTACGTCCTGAGACAACCTATTCCAGTTTTGGAATAGCTCAGTTAGAAAGTTTGGGTTGTGGTTGATGATGATGATGAAGAAGAAGAAGAAGAAGAAGAAGAAGAAGAAGAAGATGATGATGATGATGATTTTTCTGATACCAAACCTCAACATGCCTAGTTAACTTGTACCCATTGTGCCTAGTTCTGCCTTTCTGAGTCAAGCAGAATCAATAGTAACGCCCATCTCTGAAGGACTAGAGAACTCACTAAAGATGATGACACTTGTTGGAGGTGGTTCTTTCCCAAGCTTCATTCATTCTTTTAAGGAGCACAGAATAATGGAAAGGACACTGGACAAAGAACCTAAAGACTTCACTTCTAGTCTTTCATCCCCCTCTAACCAGGAAACTTTCATCACTTATAAAATGGGTCAAACTAGATGATCTCTATCTAAGTTCCCTTTCAACTCTCCCTTTAGAATCACAGGATCATAGACACACAGGTTAAACAGCACCTCAGAGGCCATCATGTCCAATACCCCTCATTTTACAGCTGAGGAAACTGAGGCACAGAAAGGTTAAATGACTTCTTCAGGGTCACCCAGCTTCTATTATTCTATCTTAGGTCTGGGCCTCAGCCAAAGAATTCTTTCTATTTACCTCTTAGAGAAAACTTAGTATCACAAGTTACTGTTTTATCTGGTTCTGGAATTTTATTTATAAGCCCCATGAGAAATTATTGCTCACTCATAAAAAAGTAGGGCCTTATTAAAGAAGATATTTGGATTTCATGTGGCAAAATTATGAAGACCAAGGCAATCAATAATTTACAGTGGAAATTGCAGAAACTCTGAATAAGAAGAGAGCTCAGAGGATATCCAAAACATACCTGAGCAGGAATTGCCTCTAAAATTTTGTTGACAAGTCCTCCCATTGACTTTGTTGAACATGATGGGAAACTCACTACTTCTCAAGTCAGCTTATTTCTGTTATGGTCAGCTCTAATTGTCAGTAATTTTTCATAATTTTTAAAAATTTGACATTGTGTCAAATCTGCCTCTTTGCGTCTTCCAACCTTGCTCTTCATTCCTGCCTTCTAGCTAATCCCGCTTCTCTATGAGAATTCTTTATATGCTTTGTAAAGAATTTTCAAGATCCTCTAAGTCTTTTCTTCTCCATGCTAAACATTCGTAATTCCTCCAATCAATCCTTATATTCCAAAATCTTGAGGTACTTTCCTACAGATGTCAGTTCCAGAGTCCCCAGATTCCATACCTACTCTCAAGGTATCAATGATAAATTAGTCCTAATATTCTCCCATTCCTCCAACCACAACAGAAAATGCAAAAACAAGTAATAGGCTCATCATAATTCACAACCAACCAATATAATCCTCCCCCTCTGATTCCACTTTCCTTCAGAGACCTAATTGACAGCATTATCCTATGGTTTAGAATCCCTTTGTTAGGAAAAAGGACTTAACACAGTATTCAGGTTGAGTAATCAACTGGAGTATCTTACCTTTTACTCCCAAAACTCATATAGGCACCTGGCATTATGTTGTTTTGCTATCCAACAGGTATGAACTAACTTGAATGAAGATAAGGTAGCTAGAGAGGCAAATCACTTTCCAGTGGACCTGCATGACACAAATAGTCCATTTCCTCATCTGCAAAATGAGCTGAAAAAAGACAATGGCCAACCACTCCAGTACCTTTGCCAAGAAAACTCCAAAAGGCTCACAAAGAATCAGTCATGACTGAAAAACAACTGAACAGCTAGTGGAAGGCATGGATCAGATCCCTTCCTCCCTCGTGTCCTGGCTTTAGATCTTTCTTGATCTTCCAGTTTTCAGAAACCATGGGTGTTGGTCTCTCCTCCAGAATCCGGCTCCTGTGTAATCTTTCAGGCTTATTTCACATTATTCCTTGTCATACGCTCTCCATTTCTGTCCAACTAGCTTGCTAGCTGGTTCTTACATATGATATCCTATTTTTCAAATCCAGTGATTTTTTGATCTGCTACTTCTAATATTGATTTTTTTATCCCAACTTTACAATTATCTCCATTAAACTTTATCTATTGAGATTTGGTCCAAAGTTTTAGTCTTGAATATCACCAAATATGCTAGCTACCTTTCTGAGTTTTATGTGGAAAACTCAGCTATGGGGGGATGTGTTATAGACTTCTTCCTGATAATTCCAGATTCCGCACATGAGCCAAACTTTTGAGTTACTGTTTCAACAGTAGATATGACATAAGCCATCCACAACCCACACTCTTTCTTGCCAATAACACACATCTGCCAGCTGCTTGGCTAACATTGCTGATAGAGTCTTCAGCCACAAAATAAAGTGAAGATTCAGTGACTATCTATTACCACTAGAAAAATATCCAAATTCCTCCATTTGGCAGTTACATCCCTTCACAATCTGGCTCCCTGTCCTTCACTATAGCCTCCAGCCAAAGTAGCCAACCGAATGCTTCCTATACATGAAATTGAATCTCCTGCCTCCCTCTACTCCCATGCCTGGAATGGTCACCCTTCCTCACTTCTGCCTCCTGAGAACTCTGTCTTCCTTCAAGGCTAAGCACAAGCACCACCACCTTCAAGATGCCCTCTTAATTCCCCCAGTCATCAGTGCCTCCAAAAATCACCACGTGTTTATTTTGAATATAACCTAGATTTACTTATCTATGAACATATTACATTTTCCCTAGCAGAAAGTAAGCTCTCTGAGTACAGGGAATGTCTCACGTGTGCATGTGTGCATGTGCGTGTGTGTGCATGTGTGTACACACCCAATGCCTGGCACTCAACATTTTTCATTATTTATTTGGATTATTGGTACCACAACTTGGGCCTCATTTGTTGTAAGATATTCTCTTACTTAGTGGGAACAGTTAATCCTGCTTCTACCAAGGTTGAAAGTTGGGGAGCAGAAGGAACTCTCTCATAGGATCCCAGGACTTGGGGTTGGAAATAACCATTGAGATCAACTAGTCTAGCCCCTTCATTTTACAGAAAAGTAGCCTGAGACCCAGAGAGGTTGATTAACTATTCCAAAATCACATGGGTAGAAAGTGCTTACTTAGTATTTACTACTTTCAAAACAATCCCAATTATAGATATATAGTCAATATCCAGAAAGGTTCATCCTCAGTCAGCTGACCATTAGGGGTTGAATTCTTTGTCCATGGGGATCCTTTCTTGAAGTGAAGTGCTGGGAATACAAAAATGAAATCAGATATAACTCCTGCCCTCAAAGGGCTTACACACTATTAGAAGGGATAGATCATGCATGAGAGGCAATACAATTCAGAGGATAAAGAAGTTGCCTCAGGAGTCATAAAGGTCTGGGTTCAAGTTCAATCTTAGACACATACTGACTGTGTGACCCTGGACCAGTCACAATCTCAATCTCATCAGAGCAGCTCTCTCTGTTGATAGAGGGAATCTTCTCCCCCAGGACCTCCCTATACTAATATATCACAGGACTAGATCAAACAAGCATCAATAAAAATAAGTACAAAATAAGGCTGAATATACCAAGTGCATTAGAGGCTTGAAGACAAAATACTATTAGAATTTCAAGAAGAGAGTGATCCAGCTGGGGAAAGCCAGGAGGGTTTCAGGGAACAAATAGCTCTTAAGCTGAGCTGTGAAAGACAGAAAGAATTTCAACCAGCAGAGATGGAGCTTGAATCAGTTCTAGGCATGAGGGAGATGAAGAATATAGATAAAGAGATGGGAGAGAGGAGAATGAAATTAGAGAAGGATGACAAGTACTGCTTGATTTAAATTTAAACTGCACAAAGAACAGAAAGTTAAGTCTGGGATTCAGGAAACAGAAACAAAGCCTAACCTTACATTGATCTTAACATGAGCTTTATTGGAAGATAGAGAAACTGATCCCAAGCCAAGACATTTACTACAAGCAGGTTAAAGAAGAAATACAAAGATCCCATGTACACCAAATATTCCTAACCGCATGTATGTGGTAGCAAAGAAATGGAAACAAAGAAAATGCCCATCAACTTGTGAATGACTAAACAAATCATGGTACCCAGATGTGATGGAATATTGCCAAACTGTAAGAAACAAAGAATTCAGAGAAGCATGAGAAGATTTCTACAAACTGATGAAAACTGAAATTAGCAGAACTAGGAAAACAACATATGCAAGAACTATGACAATAAGAATGGAAAGAACAAAGTGAAACTGAATGATATGGAATTGCAATGACCAACCTCAGTCCCAAAGAAGAGATGTGCATGTGGAATGTAACATATGTTATCTAATGTGCTGGTCAATTTTACTGAACATTTTTTCCTCTCCTTTTTGTTCTTTGTTACCAAGGATGCCTTGCCACATCACACCTATCAGATTGGCTAAAATGACAAAACAGGAAGATGATAAATGTTGGAGAAGATATGGGAGAATTAGAACACTGATTCATTGTTGGTGGAGCTATGAGATGATCCAACCATTCTGGAGAACAATTTGGAACTATGCCCAAAGGGTTACAAAAATGTGCATACCCTTTGACTCAGCAATATCACTTCTAGGGCTGTGTGCCAAAGAGATCATAAAAATGGGGAAAAGTCTCACACGTACAAAAGTATTTATAGCAGCTCTTTTGTGGTGGCCAAGAACTAGAAATTGAGGGAATGTGCATCAATTGGGGAATGGCAGAACAAATTGTGGTATATGAATGTAATGGAATATTATTGTGTTATAAGAAATGATAAACAGGAAGACTTCAGAGAGGTCTGGAAGGACTTATATGAGCTGATGCTGAGTGAAATGAGCAGAACCAGGAGAACATTATACATAATAACAGCCAAAGTGTGAGAGCACTGTTTCTGATAGATTAAGCCCTTCACAGCACTGCAAGGACCTAAAACATCCCCAAAGGATTCAAGATAAATTGCCATCCACATCCAGAGAAAGAACTATGGAATCAGAATGCAAAATGAAGCAGACTCTTTTCTCTTGCGTTATGTTTTGTTTTGTTTTTTTCTCATGGTTTCTCCCATTCATTTTAATTCTTCTATGCAACATGACTAATGTGAAAATGTGTTCAACAAGAATGTACGTGTAGAACCCATAGAAGATTGCATGTCATCTCAGGGAGGGAGGGAAGAGAAAGGGAGAAGAGAACATTTAAGACTTATGAAAGTGATTGTTGAAAACTGAAAACAAGTTAATTAAATTTAAAAAAAAAACAAAGGATGCCTTGTTGGAGAAAGGAGTGAAAATGGATATTTTCAGAAATGAAGGTAATAGAAAAACAAAAAATATCAATACAAAATTTTTAAAGAACTAATAGTGAACCTACTGCATGCTCACTCATACAGAGTACATACAACGAGATGAACACTTGTTTTACTGCCTAACATCTGCTGAATTAGCATCTTTGTCAGTTAGGAAAATGAAGACATTGGGATGTCCATTTGTTGTTCAGTCATTTCAGTTATATTCAACTTTCCAGGACCTCATTTTGGGTTGTCTTGGCAAAGATACTGGAATAGTTTGCCATTTCCTTCTCTGGCTCATTTTACAGATGAGGAAACTGAGGCAAACAGGGTTAAGTGACTTGCCCAGGATCATACAGACAGTAAGTGTCTGAAGCTGGATTTAAACTCATGAAGTTGAGTCTTCCTGATTCCAAGCCCAGTGCTCTCTCCACTGTGCCACCCAGCTGGGATGTCAGCTAGATACAGCCTAACCAGCAACTAAGTAGTAATAGCTCCTATAAGTTTTGTGGATTTCATACATTGAAAACAACTTATAAATGCACCAATTTTCAAAAGGAGTTGGCAGAATGCCCTTGGAATCAGGGGCTGCCCTCATGGATATTCATCAGTCACCATAGCTATCTCTCTGCATATCTCCCTTCCCTTTCTGGGCAAAAAGGGGCCAGTCTAACTGGCCTGTATATAATAGGTAGGATCCGTCTTGTGAACGGAGAGTATAAATTGTATTTTCAAGACCTGCCACTGGTGATCAGCATCTCTGCCTCCAAAGATAAGGATCATCTTAAGCTTCTGATCTCTCATTGCCTCTCCTGAAAATCTGTTGGTCCTGGGCATCCAAAACCCCACAGGTAGCATAAGCAATCAGGAAAGAAAAAAATCCTCTGTCCTGGGATCAGTGGCACCTGAATACTAGAGACTCTTTCACCTGAGAAACTTACTAAATGTATGACCTTGGGCAAGTCATTTAACCTCTATAGTCATCTATAAAATGGAAATAATAATAGCACCTATCTCCCAGAGTTGTCATGAAGATCAAGAGAGAAAACATACATAAAATGCTTTCCAAAACCTTGGAACTCTATAAATACTAGCTGCTACTATTAATAAAGTTTGTAAAATAGGCATGAAAATATTGGGCTGACCAGATGCCAGGAGTCTAACCCAGGTCATCTGAATATAAGAAGAAATTCAGCTAAGGCAGGAAGAACAACAGGTAGAATCTCTGGGCTGGAAAGGATCTCAGAGCTCTTCTAATACAATGCCTCAGAGCCCCTGTCCTGGATCAACAGCCTCCCAGATGTTTTCCCTGATTTAAGTCTCTTCTCTCTCAAATTCAGCCTCCGTGCAGTTATTAAAAGGATCTTCCTAAAGCACAAGCCTGATCTCTGATCTTGTCACTCCCCTGGTCAAAAAGCCCCAGTAGCTCCCTATTTATCTCTAGGAATAAATAAAAATTCCTCTGTTTCAGAGGGTAAGAGGGGGGAGAGGGAGGAAGGAGAGAGAAGGAGATGGAGAAAAGAGGAGAGTCAGAAAGCGACAGAAACACAGAGACAGAGAGGAAGAGGGGGAGACAGAAAGAAAGAGATAGAGAAACAGACCTCCAGAGACAAGAGGGACAGGACAAAGACAGAGAGATGGAGAAACAGACAAAGATTTATGTATGCATATACAAACTATATAAAGTAATTTTTTTGGTAGGGGAAGGAGCTAGTGCAGGAGGGATTAGGAAATACCTCATTTAGAACAAAACTGGGGATTCTGAGAGGCAGGGGTGAGCAGAGAGTAAATTCTAGTCATGGGGAACGAGCCTATGCAAAGGTTTGAAGGTTAAAGATAAAGTGTCATGTGTGAGAAATAGCAAGAAGGATCATTTCACTGCAACTCAGAGGGCATGAAGCAGGAGCTTTGGAGTTGGTTGGTCAATAGTTGGTCAATTGTTTCTAGCCCGGGGTTTTACACAGTCAGTACTTAAGGAAATGGAGTTAGTAGTAGAGATAACACTTCTCTCATGTGTAGAGAACTTCAATGATCTAACAGGCAAACTGGTCCCTCTTTCCAATATCCTGACTTCTTCTTGCTCCCATGAATGAATGAAAAGTGCATAATATGACAAGACATAATTCTCAATGCTGTATCATAAAATGGCACAATCCCAGAATCAAAACGGTCTTGCTGAAGGGGGCACAAGGCCAGGAAAGGGCTTCTCCTTAAACTTCTCTTTCATCCTCCAAAAATTAGTCAAAGGATCAAAGGAAGGAAACTTAATCGGATAAGACCCTGACATTTTTCCTGTGCCATAAATTTGTATTTAAATGTGGTACTTACAAAAAGTTCATTCCTCCTCACCATGCCAGGGCATGAACTGCCCTGAAAGTTTGGGCACTGTAGGTCCTCTGACTACAGGAGGAAATTCAGCTAAGACAGAGAAAAGCAGAGAGCTAGAAGAATCTCAGGTCTAGAAGGGACCTCAGGGGTTCCTATCACTTCTTTCCTGGACAAATATCTTAGTTGGTTTCCCTGACTCAAAGCTCTCCTCCTTCAAATGCAACCTACATGCATTTACCCAAGAGATATTCTTAAACTATGCATCTGATCTTGTCATACCCTGGTCAAGAAGCCCCAAAGTCTCCCTATTGTCTCTAAGAATGACTACAAGTTGTTGTTGAGTCATTTTTCAATTGTGACCCCATTTGGGGTTTTCCTGGTGAAGAAACTGGTATGGTTTGCCATTTCCTTCTCAAGCTCATTTTACAGATGAGGAAACTGAGGCAGACAGGGTTATGTGACTTGTCTAGGATTACACAGCTAGGAACTGTCTGAGGTCACATTCGAACTCAAGATGAATCTTCTTGACTCCAGACCAGCACTCTATGCACTATACCTCCACCTCGTGGCCATAGGAATAAAAAAAAACTACTGTAAATTTTGAGCACATTTTGAAAACACCAACTGCTGCAGAGAGATATTCACAAAAAGAACTGCAAAGATTCCAGAGAAACTGCCCTGAGTAAATTCTGGAATCCAATTCCTGGAAGGAGTTATCATAAAAATCAGGAAAACTAGGAAAATAAGACCAAACAGATAGTAGCGCAATATCAAAAAATGTTGAGGTGGTTAAGTGGTTAGAGCCCTGAGCCTGGGGTCAGGAAGAACTGAAGTCAAATCCAGTCTCAAATACTTTTGCTATTTGTATGGCCCTAAGCAAGGATCTCTTTGCTTCAGGTTAGTTACCTGTAGAATGGATGTAGTAATAGCATCTAATTTGCCAGGGTTGTTATGAGGATCGAGAGAGATAATATTTGTCTATAACTCTGCATAAAGCACAATATAAATGCCAGCTCTTCTTAAAATGAGAATTCCCTGCACCTGCCCTCTCTCTATAGCATCCTAAGAGTCAGGAAGGCAGAGGTGTCAACAGCATCCTTATCAAAAGAGAGAAAAGATAATGCAGAAAAGCAGTGGACAGAATTCCCCATCCCAGGAGTCAGGAAATCTGGCTTCTACTTCCAATGTTATCATGAATTAGCTGAATGACCTTAACCAAGTTGTTAAGTTTGTCTCTGCAAGCCTCAGTTTCCCTATCTGTAAAATGAGAAGGTTGGACTAAATTATTTCTAAGGTTTCTTACAGACCCTGATTTTATGATTTCTAAGTCTTCTTCTGATGTTTTATCACAATGCAGAGAAGACCTTGAATTCTAGAAAGCTGCTCCATCAGGTTGTAAGTATTGGCATATCCTTCCAAGCATTGAATTCTAAAACACTGAATACGGACCTGATGATGGATTGTGTGTCAGCTGTCCAAGGGCAAACTACCTCTGGTTCAGAGTCTCATTGCCAAATTGACTTCAGGGTGATAAATATTTTGGCCCTAGAAACTCTCAGAAAAGTCTCTGCCAAGTCATGAGGGCTTATGGTCTGCATCAATAGAGGGAAGACCCATCTTTACAAAATTATAAATTAATGATGATGATGGCGATAGAAAAATAAACTGTACCAGAACAAGAGCCTCATCACAGACAATATTATTGTCCTTAATCACCTGGATATAACACTGACCCAAGAAATTGTAAGAACAATATTTTAAGGAGAGATCATGTTATCAAATGCACATAATCTCCAAAACATATGGAAAGAAAAGCTCTTGAAATATAGAGAACTAGGAGAAGTAATAAAAGCCATGTGAGGAGCAGGACGAAGTCTGCATTCTCTCCCATCATCCTGTCTGCTACTTTAACAGTCCTGAAGATGCATGCTCTCAGTGAATCTTCTGAAGAGCTTACAAAACTCCATATATTCATTCAACTAAAAAAGAATTCAGTCATTTTATTCACCCATGCCCATAGTCCATAGTCAGTCAACTAGTATTTTTATTAAGCAATGTGCCAGGAATACAAAGAGCCTACTATGTTCTTGGGATCCAAAGAAAGGCATAGAACATCAAACAGAAAAGAGCAAGAGTAGTACAGCAACTTTTCCCAGACAAAAAATGATGAGAAGAAATAAAATAATAACAAAATAATATTAATAACTAATATATTTTTGGAGTTTTAAAATTTGCAAAGAACCTGTACAAATATCTCATTTTAACCCCACAACATTGTGAGATATGGGCTCCTTTCTCCCATCCCCAACTGCTGGCACTGTGGATAGAGTGCTGATCCTGGAATCAGGAAAACCCGAGTTCAAATCCAGCCCCACACACTCCCTAACTGTGGGACTCCAGGCAAGTAACTTAATCTTGCTTTACTTCAATTTTCTCAACTGTAAAATAGGTAGCACCTACCTTGCAGGGTTGTTACATAAGAGAATGCTATAGAAATGCTTTTCGCTTCCTTTTCTTTCCCCACTTTGCAAATGAGGAAACAGATTTGGGGTCAGTGACTTATCCTGGGTCACACAGCTAGTAAGTGCCTGAGAAAGGATTCAAACCCAGATCCCAAGTCCAGGCTTGCCATGCACTATACCATGTCAAAATATTTTCTACTAAAGTCCTACCCTGAGTAGCAGGAAAGTCACTCTGTGTTCCTGAAGATAGTACAGGAGCCCTGGCAGCCCCTACACTAATCTAGGAACATTTTAAATATAGACCCAGCAATCAATCACATGCCCGCTCTCCCAGAACCAATCATGCCCAGCAGTGACATGCAAATGCTGACCATTAGATGAAGAGCTTCTCAACCACAGCAACTGACCAAGAATATAGAATAAATCAGAGAGAGACTGCTACCTGCCCCGGTGGATGGGGTTAACTCAAACTGAGGAAACTTTCTATGCCTAAAGGATTATATTAGTAGTATTAAAAAAAAAACCTTCCCTTTTTTCTGCCCCATCTAGCATGTTCTTTAGAGTAAAGAAAGGCATGTGAGACATGCATGGCACAAGAATGGGAAAGGAGACGCTTCAGAGAACACCACTATACTGGGGCAGAAAAAGTAAGCAGGGGCTGGAGAACAAGTTATATCATGATCACAATAACGTGACAGAAATTAATGTTTTGTTTGACTTTATTTGTTACCCAGGCTTTGTTTTTCTTTTCTTTTTTTTAAAGGGAGATGTGGGAGGGAGAAAAAAGATTTTCATTCATTGTAAAAAAAATTTTTTGAATTACAAAAAGGGTGAGTTGAGCAAGGCCATTAAAAGGACTTCAGAGCTCTGACCAATGCAGGGACATATCATGACTTGAGCAGACTGACTGGGAAGCATTCTTCTTGCCAACTGGCAGAAAGGTGGTGGACATACAATTTCAGACATGGCCAATGCTTTGATTATTTTTATTTATTTGTTTACTTATTATTTTCATATTATTTATATCTATGTACATTCATATTATTTATAATAATGTTATATTATTTATTTATTATACTAAATATTCTGGACTCACCCTCACCCTCACCCTCTCCACCCCGAAAGGCATCATATTGTTGGCACAAAAATCACTGAATTATTTCATTATCTTTACCCCAAGATTCACCCCTCTTCCAAATTTCCTTATACTGTCAAGGACACCACCATCTTTCAATCACCCAGACTCACAACCTCAGTGACCAGGACTCTTCTCCCTCACTGAATATATCTAATAAATTAACAAATCTTGTTATTATCTCCATAACATCTTTCATACCTCCTGTTCTTCCCTCAGATGGCCCCTGCCCTTCAGCTTGTTTCTCCTGGACTACCGCTAAAGCTTCCCAGTTGGTCTCTCTGCTTTAAGTCTATTCCCACTCCAATCCATCCTTCACGTGGTTACCCAAGTGATCTGACTGAAGTGGAGGTTTGAGCATATCACTATCCCTTCCCTAGTTCAAACTGCAGTGGCTTGTGATTTCCTCTAGGCTCAAACAGAAATCCCTCTGTCTGATATTTATATGTACCCATTTATACACATCTGCATAAGCTTCTTGAAAGCAGGGACTGTTAGTGTTTTTTCTTTGCATTGACCACATTGCTTAATTAATAGTATTCAATCAATCAAAGACTGCTACCAGGCAGAACACTGAACAGGGTTACAGAGGAAGGTGAAAACAATCCTTACCCTCAAGGATCTTCCAGTCTAATAGAAAGATAAACATTTAAACTTAGAAATGCTTCTAAGCTGAATTATTGTTTTTATTCTCTGATAAACAATAGGGCTTTCCCCCAGGATTGCCATTCCCTGGATTACTTTAAGAGAACGATTGAGATATGTAACCTGTGTGACCCTCAGCAAATTACTTAACCTCCCTTGGCTTCTTTCTTTATCAATAAAATAAATTGGCCTAGAAGGTCATTGAAGATCCTTTCCATTCTAGAACCCTATGATTCTAAGAGGAAAAAAAGAGTAGGATAGATGTGGTTTTCATTCTGACTGGAGAAATTAGGAAATGGGGTTTCCCCATGAGTATTGACAGTATGGAAGAGTCTCCCATCGAAGAGTAGTAGGGTGGCAACATGCACAGCTCAGGACAAGTGGCCTCAGAGTCCTGGCCTCACTCCCCTGCCTTCAGTCCATGACCACATCTCTGGACTGAAGACAGGTCAGTGGGAGATTTGGGGATGGCACAAGAGAGCCTGAAGACTTCCCCAAAGCTCCTTTTCTGAACACAGATGGATGGAGGAGCTGGAATGGAAAAGATTGGCCATGAGGCTCTTTGAGAGATTCTGTACTCTCTAAAATGAGAAATTAGACAGAAAAAAAAAATTCTGTCTTGGGAAAAATGGAAGGTATCCTCTGAATCTGGCTTCATTTAAACTCTCTGCTAATACCTGATGGAATAAACATGAGAAAGGGAGCCCATGTTGGGGATGGGGTGCAGTCACTGAGCCCCAATCCCACCTGCAAAGAAGACCCATATTAATTAGAGAATGAGACTCTGAAAGAACAGTGACTTCACCTCTGTTTGCCTCAGTTTCTTCAACCATAAAATGTTTACAATAATAGCACCTACCTCCCAGGGTTGCTGTGTGGATCAAATGAGACATTTGTAAAGTGCTTAGCAGAGTGCCTAGCATATAACTGGTACTTAATAAATGCTTGTTTCCTTCTTTTCTCCTTCCTCTCAACTCCTACCTAGTCAACAACAGGGAATTTTATGTTTCATGTTTATGATCCTACTCCTCATACCCCATCTGTTTCCCACCTTTTCTATGATTATCAAACAATGCTAGACTCAGAGTTGCAAGAGACTCCAAAGGTTTTCCCACCCAACCAAAAGATCCCAAAATCCTAGACATGGAGCATAGAGCTGAAAGGGAATTCAGAGGCTGTCTAGTCCAAGGAATTCAGGGGCCTCCTAGTCCAACCTTCTCACTTGATAGATAAACAAACTGAGGTGCAGAGCAGTTACTGATAAGTTGGGCAACTTATTCATTCCCCAAGGTGTTGAATAAGGCAGAATCAGGATTTGAATTCAGAACCTGTATTTCCAAACTCAGTAAGAAAATTCATTGGATCCCACTGCAATTGCCAGTTGGTGCAAGAGTCCTCTCTATAATACTTAGAAGAAATGGTTATCCAGGCTTCCTTTAACACTTCTAGTGACAGGGAACTCACTACTCCCAATATACATAACAAAAGTGTTATAGTTCAGAAGTTACCTCCAATTCATCAAAATTTCTCTGTATTATTCACCATCTTTTTCTTTTCCACTCCATGGCTACCTCCAAGCTACACAGTCTGTCAAGTAACAGACATTTATTAAGTTCTTACTATGTGCCAGGCACTGTGCTAAGCACTAAGGATACAAAGAAAGGCAAAAGATAGTCCCTGATCCCAATGAGCACACCTGCCATATTTTTTGCCTAAGCTGTACTTTCAGAGAAAATGGTTGGCATCTTCTAAGAAAAAATAAAAGAAGAATAAAGGGAAAATAAAAGGATGTGGTCCTTCCAAAGAATTGCTGCAAATTACACAAAACATCAAAGACAAATTAACTACCCACGTTTAGTACATGACTATGCTCATAGTAGGTTGTCAATAAATAGTGGTTGAATGAAAGACTGGATGAAATACCAGCACTGGATAGTAATAACTGACATTTATACATTATTTTAATGTTTACAAAGTACATCCATTATATTAATTGTCTTCTTTCATTCTTACAACAATCCTATGAGATAGTCATTACAGAGACTGTTATCTCCATTTTACAGAGGAGAAAACTGAGACCTAGTAAGCGTAACTGACTTGCCCAGGGTCACACAGCTAGTAATTGTCTGAGGCAGGACACTGTCTGACCTCTTTTTGTTCTTCTTTGTTTCCTCAGCATAGACCAGGGTGCATGGCATGAAATAATCAATCAATGATCATTTATTAAGCACTTAATGCTTAAGGCCAGGCACTAGAGATACAAAGAAAAGTAACAAGAGCCCTGCCCTTAAGGAGCTCACAGTCTAATGGGAGAGATGAGTAGATGCTTCTGACTCCTAAGTACACCAGTCTCTCCACTGAACCATGTTTAATTCAATAAACATTTATTAAGCACCTACTATAAGTCAGGCAACAAAGATTCTAAGAAGCAAAAGGGAGAAGGGGATGTGCCAGGAACAGTTAATGCCAAGGTATAAAGATGGGACATAACTCATGGTGATGAGGAACAATTTGGCCAGCTGAACAAATGCATGACTGGAATTTTAATACGTCCTTGTCTTGCTTTCAATTAACTTTGATTGAAAAAGTTACCCAGAAGACATAGCTCCTTCCCCCTCTAATTTGCAAAGAAAAGATAATAATTGGTAGAGAATAATAATTCCTTCACATGGGAAAATGACTTAACATCAATAGGATGATCCAATTCAATTCAATAAGTATCTATTAAGCACCTACTGCATGAAAGGGACTTTGCTAGGCATTATCAGGGAAAATAAAAACTGCTTTCTAGAACTCAGATTCTCAAAGGGGCAAATATGGCTCATATAGATGGGCATAATGAAGGGTAGACTATAATGGAGCTGGGGAGGGAAGAAGAGATGTAGAGTGCTCTAAGGGAATTTGAGGAGGGGAGAGAACACTTTTAGTCTGAAAAGGGTGGGGAGTAAGGATCAAGGAAGACTTCAAGGAGAAGGTGACCTGAACCA
This sequence comes from Notamacropus eugenii, assembly GCF_028372415.1. Lineage (NCBI taxonomy): Eukaryota > Metazoa > Chordata > Mammalia > Diprotodontia > Macropodidae > Notamacropus > Notamacropus eugenii. Next base: position 27,739,857 of record NC_092875.1, on the reverse strand, counting down.
GACCTCAAAGGAAGGGGATTTTAACTGACAGAGATGGGAAAGAGAATCAATGAATCAACAAGTCTTTGTTAAGTACTAACTCTACATAGGCACTATTCTAGGCACTTGGTATATACAGACGAAAGTGAGAGTCAATGTATTCTGAAAACCTACAGCCTCATAGAAGAGAAAACAGGTCATATATAAGTAATTCAATATTCCAAGCAAGAAGGGCAGCCCACTTAAATTCAAATTGATAAGCATTTTTATTGTTGTCCAGTTGTTTCAGTCATGTCCGACTCTTGGTGATCCCATTTGGGTTTTTCTTGTTAAAGATGCTGGAGTGATTTACCATGTTTTTTGCTAGCTCATTTTACAGATGAGGAAACTGAGGCAAACAGTGTTAAGTGACTTGCCTAGGGTCAAATAGCTAATAAGTGTCTGAAACCAGATTTTAACTCAGGTCTTCCTGATTCCTTGCCAGGCAGTCTATCCACTGTATCATCTAAGCACTTATTGCATGCCAGGCATTATGCCAGGAATGTAAAGACAAATAAAATAGTCCCTCCACTCAAGGAGCTTAGCTTCTGATCTATGATACCAGTTCACATACACAAATGCACAGAGGTAGGAGAGAGTGGGAAAAAGTTGGGCAATATATACTTTAAATAGCTGAGAGGTTTGTTTGTTTTTCCCCCGTAGTAGGAATATCAGCCAGCTACATTCTCTAACCTAGTATGACATAGAAAAAACCTTTTCCCAGGAGGCTTCTCCAGACTCTATTTCCAGATCACTGAGGTTTTGCTGTATTACATAAACCTCAGTTCCTCCCTTTTTAAAAACAGTACTACAATTTTTTTTAATTTTTAGATTTTCTAGTGCTAGTATAGGTATATTGGTGCCTACAGCAATTCCTCTAGGATCTCCTCTAAGGATTTCATCCTCATCTCTGTGGTCCTTCAAGTCAAGTTCAACAAGCATTACTTAAGTACTATGTTCCAGCCACTGTACTAAGTGCTGGGAAGACAAAGATAGATCAGTTTCTGCCCTCAAGGAGCTTAAGGAAAGGATGTACACAAAGAAGTGTTTGGACTTGTTTGAACATCTTATTATCAAAAAAGCCAAAAATGATATCAGTTGTGTGAGAATAAGTGAGAAAGGAAGCCCTTCAGAGAAATGTACTTGAGGGGAAAACATTGTGTTCTTGGTCAGAATGGACCTGAGAGAACCAAGCCCCCCGGGTTAAAGGGGATATACATCATGGGGATATCAATTTGGAGCTGGAAAAGAACCTAAAAGTGATCTATTTAACACTCTTCATTTTACAGATGAAGAAACTGAGGCACAAAGGTAACAAGTAACAAAAGGAAACAGAAACTAACCCTTTTTAAAGGCCAACCCAATGTTCTTTTTTCTTTCTTTTTTTCCTATTACATCAAAAAGTACTCATAATTAGGAATGGGAACTAATGAAGCTGGTCTCTAAAGAGTCAGGGAAATAAAGCTACTCTTCCTGGTACTCCAGCCCTTTTCCAGCCAGATCCAAGAGCTTCCCTCACATATTGAGTGGCAAGGAGAGTCTCTGAAATCATATACCTCTGGAGATAGAGATGGGGAAATGGAGTACTGGAATCTTCCTAAAAACACATTCCAGGGGACAATTAGGTGGTGCAGTGAATAGAGCAGTCAGGAGGACCTGAGTTCAAATACAGCCTTAGACACTCGACACTTACTTAGCCATATGACCCTGGACAAGTCACTTAACCCCAAATGCCTCGCAAAAAATAAAATAAAATAAGTAAAACACATTCTAGAACCACTAGTGTGTTCCCTTGCTGTCCCTTCTTGTGAAGAAAGATATGAGCCTTCAGCTTTCAGGTGATACCTATTCCCTTTTCTGGTGCCTTTATAAACTTCTTTTAAAAACCAAACTCAATGCTTCCAGACTACTTCAAGATTTGCCAAGCCCTTTCCACATATTATCCGTTTTGATCCCTACAACAGGTACCATAATCTGCATTTTAGAGCTGAGAAAATTGAGGCTCAGTGGAGGGGGGAGAGGGGAGAATGGAGTTATGTGACTTGATCATAACCTCCAACCTAATACCAGAAGCAGAAATTTAAATACAGGTCTCTTCTGACTCTAAGACCAGAAATCAGTTCATTCTACCTTCACCCCTCCTTTATTTGGAGCCTGTATTGGAGGGAAGCCTTTTCTCAGCTCATTTTCACCTCTTAGTCAGTCTACAGGTGCTGGGAGGAAGCCAGATATGAGCCCAACATGATAAACTCTGAGACATCAACAATGGGCTCAGATTCTGCGGCAGACCAAATGTAAGCTAGCCTGGGACAAGGACTAGTCCCATTTCAAGCTGTAGGCTTCAACTCGAGAATGAGAAATAGCTTGGTTTCTGAGTCTGATTTTCCCTAAGTTCAGCTTGCCCAGAAAAAGTCTATTTCTCAAAATCAAAATTAATGGAGTCTTATGTAGTCTATCCAGGCTGGAATAGAGGTGATCACACACTGCTCTCTTGTGGCCAATGAAAGAACTGCACTATCTTAAGGTAGCAAAAGAGAACAGGCAGGTCTTCAATCAAGCATTTTTTTTAAATGCCTACCCTGTTCTAGGGACCATGCTAAGGGTTAAGGATCCAAAGACAAAAGTGAAGCAAATGGATGCCCCCAATTAGTTCATCAGAAAAAAATATATAAAAGAATCACTAGGGACCAGGCAATGTCCAGGGCTAGGGAACCTGTGGCCTCAAGGTCACATGTGGTCCTCTAAGTCCTCAAGTGCAGTCACATGTGGCCTTGAGGCCACAGGTTCCCCAGATCTAGGCACTGGCGACTCAAAAACAGAAGTTAAATATTCACTACCCTCTAAGAGCTTCCCTCGTATCATGGGAGACAACAAGTACACAAATGAGCATGTGCAAAATACATTCTCCAACATTCAAATAGATACAGGACCTAGTTCAAGTGAAAGTTTCCACCAATGATGCCAATAAGACTCTTGGCCATTCTTTGTGAACCTCTTTCCTCTGTCCTTCCACAGCTTCACGTCAAGGGGATCACCCAATATGCTAGAATTCTGAAATCATGAGGTTATCGGTGGAGTACTGTATCAGTAAATGTGTGTATGTCTGTGTGCATACAAATGCAATTACACACACATAGACATACAGACATGTATACATATATACATAAAATTATACACATCAATGTACCATAGATGCTTGTGTTTCATTAATTTATGTATATAAATGCATTCATCAATTTTTATATATAAATTTCATTAATTCATTATTCTATGTATATAAAATTAATTCGTTAAGTTATGTATATAAATGCATATACATTTAGATATATGTACATGTGTGCATTTATATATGTAGTATATATGTAAATACATGAATATATGTACAAAATTATCTACATAAATGTATTATTTAATATATAAATTTAAGTATGTATATATTTAGATATGTTTAGATAGCATGTTTAGATAGTATGTATATATACATATACACATAAATAAAATTACATATGTAAATATGTGCAAATATATGTATTTATACATGTAAATTTATTTATATAAATTTATATATAAGTATATGCATGTATATACATACATAGTTTAAATGTATATGTATTTAGATAAATACACTTGTGTATAGTATATGTGTATTATATACACTTCCAAAATCTATTCAGATAACTAGTTGCTGGGGTAGAAGGATGAGAAAAGGCCTCACACAGTAAACAATGCTTGAGCAGACTTTTCAAGAAATCTGGGGACTCCAAGAAGCAGAGGTGAGGAGGGCATGCATTGTAGGCACTGAAGGCAGCCTATGCAAAGTCAAAGAGACAAGAGATGCAAGAACATATAAGGGACAGCAAGAAAATGAGTCACTGGTCACAGTGGGTGTGAAAGGAGGAACACAAAGGAAGGCTAGAGTCACCAAGAGAAGTTGGAGATGGGGTACACAGGGTTGCTCACATTTCTATGAACTTTAAGTTCTATAAAGTGCTTTCTAGAAATTGCCTCATTTGAGTTTCACAAGAGTTCTGTGAAACAGATGCTACTTTTAATCTTCATTTTACAGACTGAGGCCTAGAGAAATGAAATGATTTACCCAAGGTCAGCATAGCTTTTAAGTGTCTGAATCAGGATTTGAACCCAAGTCTTGACAGACAAGCAGGTAGTTCAGTGGCTACAGTGTCAGAGGTGGGTGAGGAAAAGGCATAGGCCAGAAACCTCTAATTGGTCAGTTTGGAATAGAAAATATAGGATAGTGGGTCATCAGAAATGAGCCTGGAGAAGTATGTGACCAAGCTATCTATCTACTATCTACTGCCTATCTATCTATCTACCAGATTTTGAACCCAGCCTATCAGACTCCAAATCTAACACCTGCTCCACTATACCACAGCCAATGAGTTCTTTTACAAACTCTGGGGCTAAATTTGGTACGAGCAGCTAAGGTGCTCCATCTTTCTACCAGAAAGAGCTTGGGTGATTGTGAGTAACCCTTCTAGATGTAACTTGCCTTTAATCCTTTGGAGGAAAAAAGGGGGGCATTGTGTAGAGACTTGAAATCAATCCACAAATGCTGTAACCAGGAGAAAGTTCTCATTAGATTACATAGTAGCTCAAGTCCTGTCATAAAGGAGAGAAAACTGGAAAGATCTGGATTTGAATGCAACTACTTACCACCTATCTGACCCCCGGTAAGACCCTTAAGTCCTCTGAACATCAGTATCATCATCTGTAAAGTGGGTCTAACAATAACTATAATACCTACCTTAAAGAAGAGTTGTGAGGCTTAAATGAGATAAGGACTAAGCCATCCTCTGCAAAATCCCATGGAAATGCTATGACCCTCCATCAGGGAAGGATCTCCATTGTTCCTCAGATCTCCAATATTCCCAAGATCATAGATGCACAAGGGCTAGAGCTGGAAAGGACTGTGGAGACCATCTAATCCAAATGCCTCATTTTACAAATAAGAAAGTTGAGTCCCAGAGAAGAGTTACTTAGAGGGTCATAAATTTAGAGCTGGGAGAGAGAGCAAAGCCAACTAAGCCCTCTAGAAAATAAGCTTCTAGAGAGTAGAGAAAGTTTCACTGTCTGGTATCCTCAGCACCAAGAATAATGCTTGACACATTTGTAGGAGCTTAATAAATGTTTGTGGATTAATTAATAATAATAAAATAATAAAAATGATGAATAGATGATGACAATAACTGACATTTGTATAGTTCTGATGGTTTGGAAACACTGTAATTTTTACTGTTGTTCTTTGGTCGCGTGAGTTGTATCCGACTCTGTGACCCCATTCAGGGTTTTCTTGGCAGGCATACTGTAGCAGTTTGCCATTTCCTTCTCCAATTCATTTGGCAGATGAAAAAGCTGAGACAAGCAGGTTTAAGTGACTTGCACAGGGTCACAGGGCTAGTAAGCATCTGAGTCTAGATTTGAACTCAGGAAGAGGAATCTTCCTGATTCCAAGCCCAGTACTCTATCCACTATGGTGCCATCTAGGTGTCAAACACTGTAATACACACTATAATACATTATCTCATTTCATAGAATTTGAGAGTTACAGAAGGGACCTCAGCAGTTATCTGGTCCAGTTCATACCCCAAAGGAATACCCTCTATAACATGCTCAACAAGTGGTCATCTGACCTCTGCCCAAAGACCTCTAAAGTGGGGGAATCCCCCATCTCTCTAGGTATCCCATTCCACTTTAGAATAGCTTTCATTGTTAGAAGCTTTGCCTTAAATCCATCCCAAATGTACAATTTTAACCCATTGCTTGTAATTCTACCCTATAAAGAGAACAAGATGGAAACCTCTTCCTCATGGCAGAGCATTGGATTCTATCATGCCCTTTTGTCCTCTCTATCCAATCTTCTCTTCCCTAGGCTAAGTGTCACTTCTTCTATCAACTGATCCACCAATGAACTGTACTCAAGGCCCTTCACCAGCCTGGATTTTCTTCTCTGGATACTCTGCAATTTATCAATATTTCCTTAACTAGGGCAGGACTAAACCTAACAGTCTAGGTGTCGTTTGATGAGGATAAAGGGACTGGGACACCTTTATTCCTAGAAACTATTGCCTCCTTTAACGCAACCCAATATGACATTAGCCTTTTTGGCTGCCATATCACTGCTAGCTATATTGAGTTTGTAGTCCACTAAAATCCCCAGATCTTTGTCAAAACACCAGCTACAAATTTCTTAATCAGTAACTCATCCTGTACCTTTTGTTATCCAAGAATAAGACTTGATGTTTACCCCTATTTAATTTCTTTTTACTAGATTCAGTCCAATGTTCTTAGACCATCAAGACTTTTTCAGATATATTTGTTTCTATAACTTATGTTTCTGTAAGATTTAGAGGTTTACAAAATACCATGTGTACGTATATACATACACATTATCTCACTGGAAACTCACAGGAAGCTTTGTAAGGTTGGCAGGGCACTTACAATCATTATCATCAGCCCTGTTTGATAAACTGAGGCTCAGAAAAGTTAATTGATTTGTCCATGGTCATACAGCTAGTAAAAAGTGACAGTATTTAATCCATTTCTTACTAATTCCAAGTCTACTACTATACAATCTACTAGTCAATCATCAACCATTCATTAATCTCCTGAGATATGACAGGCACTTGGTAAGGCACCAGGGATGCAAAGACAGAGTATGAAACTATTCCTACTCTTACATAGACTACATTCAGTGCATACCACCTACTATGTGTAGGAGACCAGGTTAAACATTAAGGATTTACAAGTCATTCCCCAACTGATAAATGGTCAAAGGATATGAACAGGCAGTTTTCAAAGGAAGAAAGTAAAGATATCTATAGTCATATGAAAAAATGCTCTAAATCACCATTGATTAGAGAGATGCAAATCAAAATAACTCTAAGGTATCACATCACACCTATCAGATTGGCAAATATGACAGAACTGGAAGATGATAAATGTTGGAGAGGATGTGGGAGAGTTGGAACACTAATTCATTGTTAGTGGAGCTGTGAGCTGATCCAACCATTCTGGAGAGCCATTTGGAACTATGTCCAAAGGGCTACAAAAATGTACATACCCTTTGACCCAGCAATATCGCTTCTAGGACTATATCCCCAAGACATCATAAAAATGGGAAAGGGTCCCATGTGTACAAAAAATATTTATAGCAGCACTCTGTGGTGGCCAAAAACTGGAAATCAAGGGAATGCTCATCAATTGGGGAATGACTGAATAAATTATGGTATATGAATGTAATTGAATACTATTGTGCTATAAGAAATGATGAACAGGAAGACTTCAGAGAGGCCTGGAAAGACTTACATGATCTGATGCTGAGCGAAAGGAGCAGAACCAGGAGAACTTTGTGCACAGCAATGACCACAGTGTGCGAGAGTTTTTTCTCTAAACTTGGAACTTCATTGCAATACAAGGACTTAAAAAAATCCCCAATGGTCTTTTAAGGCAAAACACCTTCCATATCCAGAGAAAGAACTATGGAATTCAATCGTAAAATATAGCAGATCATTTTCTTTTTTATTACGTTTTGGTTTGTTATGATTTCTCCCATTCATTTTAATTCTTCTACACAGCATGACTATAGTGAAAATGTATTTAATAGGAATGTATGTATAGAACCTATATAAAATTGTCTCGGGAAGGGAAGGGGGAAAATAATCTAAGTTATATGGTAGTGATTGTAGAACACTGAAAATAAATAAAATTAATTTTAAAAAAGATAGAAAAACATTAAGGATTCCAAGAAAAACTAAAAAGAGTCCCTGTCCTTGAGATATTTCTTTTTTACTGTGTTTTATTCCCTATTTTCCCTTGATGGATAGATCAATGAATGAATAAGTGAATGAAGAAGCATTTATTCGATGTTTACTACACTCCAAGACCTGTGTTAAGCACTGGGGATACAAAGAGAAAATCAAGACAGTCTTTGCTCTCAAGGAACTCACTTTCTATTCAGGGAGAATAATACATATAGTAGTAGGTAAATACAAGAGTGATGGAAAGAACCAATGATGTATCAGTAGGTCAGGTGGACAGGCTCCTTCTTTAGTACCATTTCTATTGATAAAACAATATCCATTTCTGATGCTTAACCACTTGATGGTGCCAAGAACTTTGGTGATAGGAACCACCCCAAAGAAGCCTTCTCTTCCTTCAAAGGTCAGTTCAAGTTCAGAAATCTTTCTCTGATCCCACATTTTCACCCCATCCCTGCTAAAATTGTTCCCCCACCTCAAATTTTCCTAGACCATCAGGTTAAAAATCTCCAGTTCCTTCAACTGATCCATAGACTCAAGGTGGGGGCATCCCTACCTTCAGAGACTGTAATTTATCAATGTCTTTCCTTCATCAGAGGGCCCAGAAGTGAACACCATACTCCATATGTTTGTCTTTGTATGGATCTCCCCTTTAGTTCCATGACTCCTCCCTTTGGAAAATACTTCTCTGTGGACATGGGTATCTTCCATTCTAAAGTATCAGCTCCTTGAGGGCAAGGAATATGTGAAATTTTAAATCCTCAGTTTTTAGTACACAGGGTCTTGCATGTAGTAACTAAATATTGAGTTGCTTTTCAATTCATGCATTCATTGAACAAGTGAAAATACAGAATAAAGCAGAATAGACTAGAACCTTAGGATAGCTCTCTCATTTTACAAGTGAGGAAAATGAGGTCAAAGAGAGGAACTGACTTGTCCAAGATAACTCAGTGAGTTAGCAGCAGAGACTATAGTAAAACTCATATGCCTCATCTCCAAGGTCATATTTGGGTACAGGAAAGATCCCTACAAAAGTTTTTGAACTGAGCAAAGTTGTTCACATCTGGGATTTTATGGACTTTAAAAAAAGGTAGATGGAGCCTCAGCTTGAGGTCATCCCCAAGGACCACATCAAGTGGAAAGTGGAGGGAGCTACTCCTTGTCCCCAAATTGTGCCATCCAAGCCAAATCCACCAAATATTGAAACAGGGCTGGTAAAGACCAATTTGTCTAGAAAAGCACATTCAGTGAAGAAAGTAGCAATTACAACAGCATAGGACTCTAGAATGGAGGCTGGAGAGGGGCCTCTGAGGCTATCTAGCCCAACTTTCTCTTTTTACAGAAGAGGAATCAGGCCACAGATGTAAAAAGACTTCTTAATACTTATGGACAAAGGACTGGGCTTCGAACCCAGCTCTTTGGATTCCAAATGCAGCACCTTTTTCTACTACACTAAGTTGCCCTTTAAGGCTACAGGAATGAGTGGGGTGGGATGGAGGAATGGAGAGAGTTGAAGACTGAAGGTACGTATTGACACCAACCAATATGCAAATGTGGGTATGAACTATATGTAAATCAATGCCTTTTTGAGACCCAGGGATAGGAAACCTACTGGCTCAGGTCACATATGACCCTCTAGGTCCTCAAGTGTGGCTTTTTGACTAATTCAAACCTCACATTTGGATTCAGTCAAAGGGTTGCACTTGAGGACCTAAAGGGCCACATTGTGGCCTTGAGTTCACAGGTTCCCCACCTTAAGCACTTTCATTCAGGAAGGCAACTCAGCATACAAAAAAATAATTGGACAAAGGAATTATCAAACTCAAATCCTGGGTGTAGACTAACATTTCTAAGCTAAACTTCATCCAGGTTTCTATCAGGACCTAATATCATATAAACTCACTGAGGGGCAGGGGAGAAAGGGAAGAAGAGGAAAAAAAATCCAATCTTTCAATGCCTATTTCCATTTTTCTCTGTCTTTCTTGCTGTCACACTTAAGACTTTCCCCTATACCTACTCAGTTCTTTTAAAAGAGGTTTTTAGCCCACCAAAAGCATCCCTTGACTTCTCAAGATAATAATGCCACTTATGACTGAATGGCAACCCACAGATGAACGGAGACTGATTTCGGGGGTTGGTCCACAAAAGGTCAGTTTGACCCAACTAGCAAAATCTCCAAATATACTCATCATATGGTTTGCAATTAGATTTCTCTAGAAGTGGTTAATAGTGTTCCCAACTCCTACACAGGCATTCAGGTTACTAATAGCATATCAAGTACATGAAACAGCCTTTATTTTACCCCCATGGAAAAAAAATGTATATGACGCAAATGACTCATGGGAACCCATAAACAGATATAGAAATGCAGAGAACTCTCAAATGGCTTGCTAAACTCTCCCTGGAAGGTAAACATATTTTGGGGACTGCTGAATAAGCACTCTCTTTCATGAGAGATATGGACTATCTGAGTAACTCACAGCTTTAGCAGGGAGGGTGACAGAGTTCAGGTCTTCCCCAACAATGATGAGCCTCCAATCCTCCAGCTGGAGGGGCAATCCTCTTCCTTCGGAGACTAGGCCCTGAACACTGAAAATTCAGGAATGCTCAAACATGAGTTTACCCTTGAAGCAACCCCTGAAACTGGCACTGCCCATTAAATCTTCCTTCTCTTGCTAGAAAGAGAGAGTCTAGGATAACGCTGCCCAGGGAATTCAACATCCCTCTTCCTCTACAAAGGAGTTTAGAGCTCATGAACATTTTTCATAAACTACCCTCTTGGTCCAAGCAGGCACACACATCTGCCTTAGCTATGTGCTTCTGTTGCAATCTGTCATTGGCAGCTCCCTGGGGGAAGGAGAGAGAAAAGGAAAAAAAATGCCCACTTTATTTCATTCTGAATGAAAGCACAAGGGAAAAAGGAAAAGGAGGAGTCCTGAATAGTGAGAGGAAATCCCAGTAAGTCTCACAAGCCACTTTCTATAGTCCATAAAGGGAGAAGTGGCTCTTCTGGTAAGAGTTTACTCTCCTTAATTTCCACTTGCCAAACATTTTGGAGTCAGCCTCAATCACTGGGAACCAGCCAACTCAGAGGAGTTCCCCATGTCCTCTCAGCAAGGTGCCAATGAGCCTAACTACCTCCATGGGAGGTACCCTTCAGATGTCTCCAGACAAAAGTCCCCATGCCCTATAATATCATTGAGTTGAGTTTGCTCATCAAGGGAAGCAGGGCTTCTGCTCGACGCCATTTACAACAATTACCATCATCATCATCACTGACATTTATATAGCATTGTAAAGAATTCCAAGCATGTGTACATACATCATGGCAGTAAAGCCTCACAACACCCCTGTGAGGTAGGTAGTGCCGGTATCATGACTCCGGCGACTTTCCAGCTGAGGAAGCTGAGGTTCAGGTTAAGTAACTCTCCTGTGGTCACACAGCTGGTAAAGAGAAGAGGTGGGATTTGAACCCAGATCTGTCTGGCTCTAAGTCCAGCGCTTTGTCCAATGTCACTGCGCTGCAAACAGAGCCAGAGTTGATCCAGATTCCGCTGTGAGCAGAGCAGGGACCAGCTCACTTCTTCGCTGATTACATGTATGGGGTCCCTTCGAGCTTCTATTCCAGCCATGACAACTGTGGTAGAGTATACCCAGCATCTAAATCTTACTTAGAGGGGAGAAAACAACATCATAGCATCTGAAAGCTTGAAGGGACTTTAGAGTTTGTCCAGTCTAACTCCTTCAATTTCATAGAAGAGAAAACTAAAGAAGTAACACATACAAGTAGTTAGTACCAAGGCCAGGATCTTCTCTACTATACACTGCTACATCTCCTACCTCATGGGTCCATGGAGTACCTGTTCATGGTTCTCTTTTATTTCTACAAGACTTCTCTTTCATCTGAAGTTGATATACCAGCCAACAGAATAGGAAAAGGACCCTTTAGTCCACTGGCTTACCCCAAGCAAGGGATAGTTCTGGCTACCATCAGTCACTCACTAAAGCAGTAACCACATGGGCATCACCATATCTCCTTCCTCCATGGAAGGGGAGGTCCCTGGCAACCGAGGCTAGTGAGACCAAGAGCATGACAAACAACTAGTTATAATCTCAGGATCTGCTCAGCATTTAGCAGATGCAGATGGTATCCATCAAGTACTTCTGACTAGAAAAAAGAAAATGTGAACCACTTTGGCAATGCTGAGCTTTTTTCTTTTTGCTCCCTAGGAGGATTCTCATTGTTGGATACTGCATTAGGAGGAACATATCGTGCTCAGAACAAGGGCAGCTAACAGTTAGGTTGTGCTCTGCAAGAGTAAAGTCACATTTTGAACATCAAACTCATTTTCTGGAAGCCATACCTTAAAAGAGATACTGAAAATTGGGAGTGTATTGAGAGGAGCATGACTGGGATTGGGGAAAAGAAACTGATAGTTTCTGATGAACAATTTGAAGAAACTGGTGCTCTTACAGCCTGGGGAAGTAAAGATTTGAGGGTGGGAGTGAGAGGGGGTGATTACATGCTAACTGTACTCAAAAAGTGTTAGATGTCATTGAACCTTTTCTGCCTTTTGGGGCTAAACATAATATGTGCTATTGGTCTTCCATACAACAGTCCTTCAAATACTCAAAAAAAACTATGGTGTCCCCTTCTCAACCTACTTCAAAAACTGTCTCTTCTCCCCAATCAATACTCATATGGCATAGACCTCTACCATCCTGAGTGCCCTCATCTGAAGACTCCATACCTTATTTGTGGGTAGGGATAGAAGATGTGGGCTAGACTGAAGATATCACTGGCCTAAGGAATTCCCATATGAGGAAACTCCTTTTAGATCAACATCTTTTCTGCAACTTAGAGCTCTAGAAAGCTGCCTACACTGAGAGAATAAGTGACTTGCCCAAGGTTACACAGATACTGTTTATCAGAGGCAAGACTTGAACCCAGGTCTTTCTGGTTCCAAGACAGATGCTCTGTCCAGTACTTTATGACCTCAAAACATATTGACAATGCCCTTCCTAAAATGTGGCATTCAGAATTGAATGGAAAACTCTAGACAAAGAGCAGCACAGTGCAGTAGAAAGGGGGCTGGATTTATAGTCAGAGGACCAAGGTTCGAATCCTGACTATTCTCCTTGCTATCTATGTGACCTCAGGCAAGTCACTTAATAGTTCTTGGCCTCATTTTCCTCTTCTGTGAAATAAAGCAGTTGGATTAGATGATCTTCAAGGTCTTTTTAGTTTTATTTCCATGCTCCTAAGTGGTCTGACTAGAATTAGATCAGTATAACAGGGCTATTCCCACCCTAGACTTGGGCCCAAAGTCTCTCTTAATAAAGCCTACTATTAGCCTACTTGGCTTCCATACCATAAGGTTGACTCATATCAACTTCTCACTCCACTAAAATCCCCAAAATCAATCCAGATCAGGTCAGTAAACATTAATTAGATACCAAATGTATGCAACATACTGTGCTACGCACTGGAGATGCAGAGACAAAAACAGAATAACCCCTGCCCTCAAGGAGCTCACATTCTACTAAGGGTTGGGGGTAAAATTAGATAAAAAATAGACAAAGTCTGCATGAAACTGAGGAGTAAGAGAGTGAAAAAAAGAAAATAGGAATCAGAGAAATTTTCAGTAGGAGCTGAGCTTGGAAAGAAAACAATGAAATGGACTCTGTGACTACTTTGCTGAATGACCTTGAATAAGCTATTTTACTTACCTGGATCTCAATTTTCCCATCCAGGACTGTATAATCTCTAAGGCCCCTTCCAGTTCTGACTTTTCTTTCCTAAGGCCCATCCCAACTTTGATGACCTCTGTTCTCAGACCTCTCTCTAAAATACCTGAATACTTGTTAATGTAGACGTAGGATCAGATTTCTTCCAAGTGGCTCCAGAGGGCAGAACTTGGGCAAGTCAACTTGAACAAGTTATAGGGAGGCAAATTTGGGTTCCTTGTTAAGAACTTATTAATAAATAAAGCTGTCTAAAAATTGGATGGACTGCCTTTGCAAGTCACTATCTTCCTCATCACTGACAATCTCTAAGCAGAAGCTGGGTGACCCTCTCTACCTTACTCTGGCAGAAATGTTGCAGACAACATTCCCTCAAACAGAGGGAAGGAAGTCAGCTTCAATTATCTCAGAGGTCCCTCCTCCAAGCTAACATTCTATGATACAGGAGTGGACCAATGGGCAAGAAAAATGGGGTCAATGTGGTCAGGAAAGTGGAGAAAGAGCACATCAAAATGGAACCACTAATGGGTGCTTGAGTCTGGCTAACATTCTTCCCTACAGCACAGCTTCCCCATGTCTAGAATAAGGGCCCAACAGAAATATTCAGTTTTTGATAGCTCAGTATTTAATGGTACCTCTCTCTAAGAAATTCAATGAAAGCCTCAAAGACAAGAGATCTCTTTTGTTCTCCTCCCTAGGAAGCAGGGAAAGATCTGACCCACAGTATCTGCAGACATTGATAGAGCTCACAAAACAATTTGTCCACAGCTCAGAAGGGAGCTGAGAGATTAGTGATGTATCTGGGAGAACAGAATCGAGGTATCTTCCTTCCATGTTCTATTAGATCTCCCCCCACCCTCCCCCACCAGACTCTACACACACACACATACACACACACACACACACACACACACACACACACACACACACACTTACTTTACAGAATTATAAGACTTAGAGCTAGAAGAGTCTTTAGAAGTCATATAGCCCAAAGCTCAAGGGCCCTAGATGTCACAGTAGCTCCCAATTGTCTGTTCCTACTCACGCCTGCTTCCTGTAGAACCTCCTGGACTGCCTGTATATCTCTCTTGGACTTGCTGGGGAAGGACTTTCTCCTCTTCTCCTCACTATCCATTCCTTTCATTAAAATAGGGGGTCTTGACCTTTTTGTCTCATGGAACCTTTGGGCAGACTATTGGAAGATATGGTTTCATCAGAATGTTTTTAAATGCACAAAGTAAAATATGCAGAATTACAAAGGAAACTAATTACATTGAAATAAATATATCATTTTTTTCCATTCAAATTCAGACTCTCTGAAATCTATCCATAGAGTCCTCGGAAGTCTACAGACCCCATGCTTGCTCTCAAGCCTATACCTTGATTTTACAGATGAGGAAACTGAGACCCCAAAGAAACGGAATGATTTGTTCAAGGTTACTGAGGTGCTTAAGAGTGGTAGTGTGATTATAGTGAATAGAGTGCTGCATTTGGACTCAAGAAGACCTAGATCCAAATTCTGCCTCAAATACATGTTACCTGTGCAACAAGAGGTAAGCTACTTAATTTCTCTGTGTGAGCCTCAGTTTGCTCATTTGTAAGATTGAGATAATAATGCCTGTGACACCTGTCTTATAGAACTGTCAGGATCAGATAGCAATAACAGCTGACATTTAATAATGTTTTAAAGTTTGCAAAGAATTTTATGCCCATTATTTCAGCATACAACCTCTTCATAAGGTAGGCCATCTCTATTCCACAGAAGGAGAAACCGAGGTTTGAGTGAATTACCCAGGGAGACCTAGGAAATCAGTTCATGAGGGCAGAATTCAAACCCAGTTCCCGCTAACTCCACATCTAGCCTGCTGGTGACTTTGGCAACTTTAAAACACTGTGTAAATGCCAATTATTATTTAAGATAAGATTTAAATTTAGGTCTTTGCATTCCAAACACAATGTTCTTTCCATGAGACCATGGTGCCTTTAAATGAATTGCTCTCACCCAAACTGGTTGGTTGTTCAGCAGTTAGAAGTCACTTCTTGCAAAGCAGTAGGACTACAGAGTTATAATTGGAAGGGAGTTTAGAGGTCGACATCCATCACAAATGGATTTTACAGATAAAAAACTGACTCCAAGAGATCTTAAGTAATTTTCCCAAGGTTACACAGGTAGCTGCAGATTTGAATCCTACATGGATCAGTTCTGATTTATCCAGTTGTGGGCTATATCCCATTGGAAGTAGAAAGCCCTTGATGTAGGGACCTGGAAAAGGAGGGGGAAGATTGCACAGTCTCAAGTACTGGTCAATATCATTGGATTCTTTCCCAGTATAACTCTGGCAAAACATCCACTTTTTTTCTACAAAACAAGGTTGAGATTAACATCAGCAACAGCAGAACTAATATGGCTAGTTCATTCCAACTGACATTGAAGACAATGCAGTAATTATTCAATGCAATAAGCACAAATGAGGTCAAATTTGAGTTGACACATGTCAAATTTTGATGGGGGTCCTATCCACCACTGACACCATCAGTCAATTTAGGTCCATGACACAGATAAGCTGTGTCATTGCGTGGCTTACTGCATTTGAATGTGAAAGCTGCAAAGGGAAAGTTAAACAAAGCTTTTATGGAAGTTAAAATTACCATAATATAATGGGATCATAGATTCAGAGCTGGAAGAGACCACATAACTTAAACCCCTTATTTTACAGAGGAGGAAACTTAGGCCCGGGAACTGAAGTCACTTGTCCAAAACAATAAGTGATCTCTCCATCGCATTCCTTTTGCTAATTACAAAACAGCTAATTTTCATACACCCAATTTTAAAGAAAATTTCAATCAATAAACAACAGCTTTAGATAATTATTTGAAATTTTCAACAATTAAACGTGATTGTTAAATATCTTATTGTTTCATTTTCAAGTGAAATTGTATTCCTTCATGATGGACAAATGCATAACTGTTTTGAAGAGAAAATTTACTAAAGCAATTGACATCAACATGATCAAAAAAGAGAGAGTTCAAACAGAAATATAGGAGCACAAAGTAAAAAGCCCAATCCAGAAAATATGATCAACTTTATCGTTCATTGGAATTCATAAGTACTATTATAATAAACAAGAAAGATCACTGTGTTGGCTTTGTACAAATGTGTTAGCTGTGTATAATATGAAAACTAATCGATTGAAACATCTTAAAAGTGTACATTGGCGAGACAGAGAAAATTAGATGCTTTAATAAGTGAAATTTTTTTCAAATACCATGCCTATGACATCAAAAGAATTTCTTTAAAAAGCCCTATTCTATAGGAGAAATGCTGATGCTACCTGTAGCTAATGATATGGTTGAAAAGATGCCTGGCAAATTTTATGCAAAACAGATTAGGATAGTTCCTCTTACATATAATGTGGTGGGAAGAAAAATTTCTCCTTTGTCTTAAGACCTTTTCAATGAATTAATTTAGAAACTATAATCTTTCTATTTTGCTCTACAAGTAGATGGAACAACAAAGGTAGTTAAAGATGTTCATATGACTACACACAGGTGTTCCAAAAGTCTTAGAGCAGTTTTAACCTGCTTAAAACCACACCAAGACTTTTGGGACACTCTGCACCCATGATGTGGTGTTGAAACTGATGCTCGGGAAGATTTGTTACTTTACAATCCTATTAATGGCAAAGTTACATAAATAAAATTTTCCAATCTCAATTCAAAACAGATTTTTAAAAATGAAAATGACATGGCATAAAACAGTCATATTGGATTGTGCACTGGTTGAATTCAATTGATATCAGGACAAAATGGAAGTGTACAAGCTTAGTTTTTTTATTTTTTTAATATGTTACGAGTTACAGTGTTACCATGTTACTTACTTACAAGTTTAAAATGTGACCTCTTCTGCTTTTAGACCCATTTCATGATTCATACATACTGTATAGAGACCTGTCAGGAGTTACATAATTTTTTTTCAAATAGTAAGAAGAGTAATCAACTGTGTAAAGAGAATACATTAAAAGAATAGATTGTTGCAAAATTGAGGGACAATATGTGGACACAGTATAGGGCAAGTCTATATTATTGTGAATTACGTTAGTTTCTTAATGTCAAAATATTTTATAAAGGATATTTGAGCCCCTCACTCTGCAAAAGTATTGCTATTTTTCTTAGTGGTGATAATAAAGAGGAAACAGATTCATGTATATGGTGGATTTTTTTAAAATGCGCATTCTAAAAAAAGCATTGTAGGGTCGTCAGATCTACCCTGATCAGAATGAGAAAACGGTAGCATTAATGAGAGAGTTTGAGCTACGTATAATAAATATACAAAATAAAGCTTCCGTTCTGTTTTCTGTCACAGAATACTAGTCTTACAAATGAAATAACAGAAAATAAAAAGCTGCTCTTTAATCCCTTGACCATGCTCTAGTAGCAATGTTCATTTATTTTAAAGACCTATAGGTATTTATCAAAATGAATGGATAAAGGATCCATTTGCTATGGACAAATATGAGACATTTCATTTTATTCCAACTGAACAAGAATGGTTAGTAAACTTATCTCACAATAATATTTTGAAATGAGTATTTGAACCTGAAAACCTTATTATATTTGGCTACAGATAAATAAAAAATTCTCTAGTTTATCAAACTAAGCAGTACAAATTTTGTTCCTATTGATGCCATCTTATTTCTGTAAACGGGATTTTCTGTTGCATCATTCATAAAGGCAAAATATTGATCTCAATCCAATGACTGAAAATGGAGCATGAGTATTTATGTTATAAATGACACCAAGTTTTAGCATATTTTGTGCTGAAAAATAAGTCCACCCATCACATCAACGATGTCATTATTATTGTTTGTGTTTTCAAAATGAATGAATGAAAGAAAAAAATATTTATCAAGTATTCATTATGTGCCAGGTACTATGCCACCTGCTGAAAATACAAATACAGTAGTGGCAGTCTCTGCCTTTTAGAAGCATATATTCATTTTACAATTTGTGATATTTGTAAAGAGTTTTATTCATAGATATCTGTATTCCTATAATTAATTGTAGTGTATGTTTAGATGTGTATGTTATAAAAATTCTAACCAAACTCTTCATTCTATTTGAATGAGATGCAAGCTAAAAATATGGACAAAATAACTTTTACATAAAAAGGGGGCACTGTTTCATAAGAATTAGAACCCATTGGGTTAGTATGACACAGAGAAAAAAAACTGTTTCAATGCCACAACTGATGTTCATCAATCCCTAACTTCAATCAACCAGCTAGAAAATTCAGACCACTAATCCCAAGCAATGTAAATCAAGAGAAGGAGGTTCAGGCTACAATTTCTCTACTGCCATGATGGGTCTCCTTCAATCTTGGAAATCTTAGGGCCTGGAAAAATTAAAACACAATCCAAAGCAGAGAAAATTGGCTTGGCAACCTCTCAGAAGCAGATATAATCATTCACTGCCAAGTATGAACCTGCACTGAGGTGACCAGCATCTCCCCTAGCCACAAAACACTTGGAATGTTGAGATGTAAGACCCACAATAGTCAAGGCAATTGCTTATTCCTTAGCGCAAAGACTGGATCTGCATAAAACAGAGAATATAGAAGGGAGAATCTAGCTGCATCCATTCAAAGTAGAAAATGGAAGAGGATAGAAGCTGCATTTGATTCTCTCCTATTTTTAGTGCCTGCTTTTCTCCTCATTTCTAAAACCTCCCAGATGTTACAAGAGGGCTATGTATGCTGAGGTTTCTGCAAGTTTACATGAGTTCTAGAAACGCAGGGCAAAGTGGCTACCATCCCTTTATCTTACCACTAAAGCCATCTAGAGGTATAATTAGGGTAGAGCCACAGAAGCATTGCCCCAGAGTACTGATATTTACAGGGTCCAAAAACTCAACACACACATTCCTGCTGCAGAAGCCAGGATAGTAACTATCGCTCCCCTCTCCACATCCCAACTGAAATTATCTTGATTATTTCTTGCGTTATTTTCACATCATAAATTAAAGTGAATTTGATGGCAGGGTTCTTAGTGCTTTCCTTGGGCAGCAGGGGAAAAGAGGAAGAGTATTTTAATGGACTTATCCCATTAAGTCCATTCCTTTAAGGATATTCCCTTAATGGGAATTATCCCATTAAGGACTACTTGCCCTAGAAGCTGAAATTACTAATTATGGCCCTGAAAACAACTTTTTATCCATGGAGAAAGCTGGATCTCAGAGCTATAAGCAAACCCAAAGGTCATCTAGTTCAACCCACGCCTGAATGAGGAATTCCTTTCCATCTGTCTCAAAGAAGTTATCCAGCATTTGCTTAGAAACCTTTAATGATGTTTGTTCTTTGACCTCTCTTAAGGAAGACCACTCCATTTTAGACTAACACTAATCATTGGGAAGTGTTTACATTGAGCTAAAATCTTCCTTTACAAACTTCTATCCATTGTTTTTCATTCTATTTTATGGATTCAAGTAGAAACACTTGGATCTCCTTCCCAGTGATGGGGCAAGTGACCAAAAACCTCATTATACATGATGACTCTCCTTCTCTCACTCTACAATCCAGTCAATGTAGTTCTTTATCACAGCACTCCATCTCCCATCTTCATGACTTTGTGCCAGCCATCCCTCATATCTGGAATGGAGTTTGTCTTCACCTCTACCTCATCTACTCCCTGTCTTCCTTCCAGATGTACCTCAGGTACCTTCTATATGAAGCATTTCCTGCCCCCTCCCCAACTATTAATGCCCTTCCTACCTCACTATCTTGTATTTAGAGGTAGCTAGGAGGTATAGTGGATAGGGCACTGGGCCCGGAGTTAGTGAGTCAAAAAACATTTATTAAGCACCTATGTGCTAGGCACTGTGCTAAGCACTGAGTCAGAAAGACCTGAGTTCAAATCCAAGCTCAGATATTTAATAGTTGGGTGATCCTGGGCAACTCACTTTAGTTCTGTAAAAATAATGGCGCCTACCTCCTGGAGTTATTTTTGAGGATCAAATGAGAACAGATCCGTAAATTTCTTTGCCAGCTTTAAAGTACTGTATAAATGCTAGCTACTGTTAGTAGTAGCGATTACTTTGTGTTTTTATATTACTTCTGTATATGGTTGTATATGTAATCATCTCCTCTGACATAACATAGGTTCCTTGAGGTTGTTTCATTCTTTGTATTTGTATCCCTGGTGCTTAGCACATACTAGATGTTTAATAAATGTTAGCTGATTGATGCAAAATATATTGGCAGGATTAAAGGAAATAAAAGGGTCAAATTAGGTGAACTCTATGGTCATTCGTGAATTCACTCAACCAACATTTATTAAGCACCTACTGTGTGCTAATCACTATGCTAGTTACGGAGAATACAAAAATAAGAATGGAATACTCCCTGCTTCAAGAAGCTGACATTCTACTGGTCCTTTCCACCTCTAACATTCTAGGCTCCTAATTTCTGCAGTTTCCATACCCCAGCCTCCTCTTAGAGGCTGAAGTGTCCTCCGGAATATAAAACTATCTTTCTTAGTCTCTGAGTCAGGGTTTCACAGGTCTGGCTGGAGGTCCAGTTGCCAAAAGAATCTTCTTATCTGAGCCAAATTAATTTGACCTTAAAATCTGGGCTCTATGATGACCACATGAGAGGAAAAAAAATGCACTGTGTCATGGAAAGAATTTATTGTTCTGTTTTTTTCTTTTAAGGGAGAAAGCAAGTGACCTCCAGGGAAATCAAACCAAGGAGAGGAAAGGAAGAAAAAAGAGAAATCACTAAAAATGGATTGCAATATTTGGAAAGTAGAAGGGTAAGCAACTCCAGAATGTTCCCAATAGTGACTTATATATGTGGAGTGGAGTAAAGACAACAAGGAGGGCATAGATGATGAGGAAAGGAAGTGGACCAGTCATGTTGGAGGAGCCAGTTATGATTAGCCTGGAAAAGAGAAGACTTCAAAGGTCATGACAGCTGTACTCAATTATGTGAATCCCTTTGGAAGAGGGATTAGCTAAGTTCTGCTTGGCCCCAACAGTCAAAACAAGAGAGCAATGCATGAAAGTTGTAAAAAGGCAAATCCAGGCTTGGTGTCAGGGGGAAAAATGTCCTAGCAACTAGCAATGTCCAAAAGTCAAATATACTGTTAATCAATTAATAAATATTTATTAAGTGCCTACTTTGTTCTAAGAGCTGGATTACCTTGAGAGACAGTGGAATTCTCCTCATTGGTGGCCTTCAAGCCACCAAGGTTGGGTGACCATTGGTAGGGTAAGGCTTGGTTTTTTGGTTTGTTTAGGTTGTGACGTATCATCTTATCAGTATGGAACTCCTCTCCACAGATGTGGAACAGCAAGTTTGTCCACAATTTCAAGTCTCAGAGAGTTGACTGAGACATTAAGAAATTGCAATTAGCCTTGGTTCGCATAGCCAGTAAGTGCCAGTGGCAAGACTTGAACCCAAGTCTTCTAACTCCAAGTCTAACTCTTTAATTACTATTCCATGTATCTATCATTGGGTACACAGCAGAAGGGATTCATTTCAAGATTTGGTTAAACTGGCTGGTCACTGAAATCCCATAGAAATCCGAATTTTATGAGGGAGACAGTCAGCTATAATGGATGGACAGTTCCAGTGCTGTGTGGATACTCACAAAATATACCAAGACCTAGGAGGCATGTGTGTTCATCCTTCATTGCCGAAGAAGACCATGCCATCAGAGAAATAATGACATGACTTGCACTTGACTTTGTTTGTGAGTGAGGGAGGGCTGTGCAGGTCACAAGCCTCACTTCTCCTCCAGAACCATCTGAATCCAGTAACCAGATATTCATCAGGATGACTGGAGATGACCCAGGATGAGGCAACTGGGGTAAGTGACTTGCCCAAGGTCACACAGGTAGTGAGTGTCAAGTATCTGAGGTGAGATTTGAACTCAGGTCCTCCTGACTCCTGCACTGGTGCTTTATCCACTGCACCACCTAGCTGCCACTCTACGAGGCATACGGTATAGTAGAGAGACCACTGACTCTGGAGCAGAAAGACCTAGGTTCAACTTTGACCTCTAATACTTCTTACCTATAAGTGAACCTCTCAACTTCTCTGTGCCTCAGTTCCCTCATCTATGAAATTAAAAAGTCGGACTACATAGTCCCTAAGGTACCTTTCAACTCTAAGTCTATGCTCCAATGGGAGACTTTGGGTAATTCACTTAACCTCCCTGGCCCTCAGTTTCTTTATCTATAAAAAGAGGGATTGGACTAGATGATCCCTACAGTCCCTTCCAGCTCTAGGTCTATGATCCTGGGATTCTACTATACCAGGTAGTTTCTGCAGGGAGGGATCTATGGAAACCTGGGGGCAATAATTGCAGAGGGCAAGAAGACACCAAAGTGTTGTTATCTGTGCTAGGAGAAAATGGCGCCCATCTATATAATCATGGACCTACCAAAACAATTGGGTCAGTTTAAGGAGACTGGATGTCTCCAATAGGAAATCAATCAAGGGGAAAGGAACAAAGAATTGGAGAAGGAAGTATAAGAAAAGTCTGTAGACAAAGAAAACTCAGCAGAGGATGGGAAAGACAGGAGAGAGATGGGCAATAAGGAAGATAAGTAGGGGAAGAAGATCAAATGTCAGAAAAACAAGGAATACATGACAAAGATGAGGAGAAAGGGATGTATGGTTGGTTTGATGAAAAAGTGATTGCCCCAAATAAGGAGATGACCACTATAGCCAATTCAATTCAGATCAATAAGCACTTAACAAGGACCTGTTATGTTCTATATGCTGTCCTAGACAATGGGAATACAAAGACAAAACCAGAAACAGTCCCTACCCTGAAGCACATTATGTTCTACTTGGCGGAAACAACATGTGCACAGATAAGTAAATGAAAAACATATATACAGCTATTGCATAGGGCAAGGCAAGGGGGAGGAAGGAGTACTATTAACTGGGGGGAAAGGGAAAGGTCTTTGGGAGGAGGGAGAGATGGGTGCCAGGTTCTAGAAAGTGGATAAAGAGAAAGTACACTCTAAGCATGAGAAATAGCCCATGTGAAAGGCACCAAGCTGGGAGATGGAACACTGTGGATGAAGGAGAGACAGTAGACTATTGGGGCCAGAATACAGTATGTATAAAAGGGTATAATGTATAACCTAGAAAGGCAGGCTGAAGTCAGATTGGGAAAGGTTTTAAATGTTCAGCAGAGGCCACTCTCTGGAAAGAACACCCAGTCTGGAGTCAGGAAGATCTGAGTTCAAGGCCAGCTTCAAGCACTTCCCAGCTGTCCATCCCTGGGTAAGTCACTTAACTTCTGTGTCCCTCAGTTTCCTCATTTGTAAAGCTGGGATAATAATAGCACCTTCCTCCCAGGGCTGTTGAAAGAATCAAATGAGATAATAATTGTAAAGCCCTTAGCACAATGCCTAACATATAGTAGGTGCTTAATAAATGTTAGCTACTATTATTTCCATTTTATCCTATAGGTAACAGGAACCACTGAAACTTCCTGGGCAAGGTAGAGGCATGGTCAGTTTAAAGGATTGGAGTGTGGAGAGATTTGAGGAGGGAGACCAATTAGGAGGCTATTACAATAGTCAAGGAAGAAGTGATGGGTGCCTGAAGTGATTATTGAGAGAGTAGAAAGATGTATGCCAGAGATATTTTAGAGGTAGAAATAACAAAATTTAGCAAATGACTGAATAACACGAAAAAATAGAGTCACAAGCTATGGATTCAAATCCCAACCCTACCACTTACTCTTTGTATGACTTGGAGCAAATTCCTTTCCCTCTCTGGACCTCAGTTTCTTCAGCTGTAAAATGAAGGGGGTTAGGCTTACTGATCTCCAAGGGCCCTGCCAACTCTAAAGTTCTATTAGTGTCTAATCAGTGAAAAGGGAAATGAGTAGCTTGCAAAGGCAAGGAAGGAAACTAAACAGGAAATTAGTGTTGGGGGGAGAAGGGGGAAGGGGATGAGATATACAAATTAAGAATGGAAAGAAAACTCAAGAAAAGAAATCATAGTTTTATTGAATTTGATTTCTCATCATTCCTCGTGCTTCCTGCAATTCACTGCCAAGAGGTCCAGTGTTCTGAACATTTGTGGAATGGGCCCATAGTGGGAGGAGGGTGTTGGGAGAAGAAGAGAGGGGGAGGTGGGGAAAGGAGAAAGAGAGGAAGAGACAGAGGACAAGGGCCCACGCTGCTCCCTGAGCAGGCTTTTAAGGTGGATGGGACTGGCTGATCAGAAATACATCAAGCTACACAACCTTTCCCAATCTAATTTCTCTCTAGCCCCAGCCCATAACTGGAGCCTTGAATTCTAGAAAAGCAGAGACCTGACAAAAAATTTCACTCAGAAAAACAAACTGTCCTAACATACCGACATAGTTACCATAGGTAGAAATGGCAGAAGTATTTATAACAAAATAAGAATAAGAATCATCACAACTATAACAACAACAACCCCAGGGTATGTTGACAAATGTTGAATAATTGACTCTCAAAAAAAACAAGCACTTTTTTATTATTAATTGTATACATAGCACAGTTTTAAGTTGAACATTTTCTCCATTACTTTCTTAAGTCTAGTCAATCAAAACATTAAATACAGCCTTGATCTATAGGCGTTCTTCTTAAACTGTGGGCCAGGATCCCATATGGGGGCAACAGTGAAAGGTTTCTGAATGTACAGTGACCAAAACTTAATTCACAATCAAACACACAAAATCCAAGGTCACCCTTCTACTCACTGGATTCGTGTCCTTGAGTAAGTTCCCACATCTGTCAAATGGGAATAACTACCAAGAAGGGAGTGTGAGAGAGTGAAAAGAGCCCTGGAGTCACCTGGGAGGTGATCTGGGTTCAAATTCCACCTCTGACACTTACTGTTTGACCTTCCCCAAATCATGTCACTTCTCCCAGGTCTCACATTCCTCAGCTCTTATATAAAAGGGTTGAGCTAAATGACATCTGCTAAGGTGCTTTCTGGCTCTAGCTCTAGGCTCCTCTAACCTTAGTTAAATCACCTCAATCCTGGGCTTTGGTTTCCGTATCTGTAAAGTAGGGGTTGAATTAGATGGTCTGGATCACAAATTTAGAGCACCTCACTCCTTCATTTTACAAATAAGAACACTGAGGTTGGAAATGTGTAAGGATTTTCCCCAGGTGATAAAACTCGCAAATGTTCAAGAGAGTATTTGAACTCAGGTCATGTTCACTCCCAGGAAGAGTCCAGAACTCTATGCCTCTGTGCCATCTATCTCTGACACTATCATCTTATGCACAATTGGTTTCTCTATCTAATGTGGTTGTTGTAAAGAGTGTACTTTAGGAGACTGCCAAGCATTATAGAAACATGATCTATCATTTTCTTATTGATTGATTATTGATTAGCTGCTAGACA
Organism: Notamacropus eugenii; assembly: GCF_028372415.1. NCBI lineage: Eukaryota > Metazoa > Chordata > Mammalia > Diprotodontia > Macropodidae > Notamacropus > Notamacropus eugenii. The sequence goes on along the minus strand of NC_092875.1, from coordinate 27,713,913 downwards.
AAACAGATCTTTCCCATCTCCCTGTAATACAGGAGTTCCTTGGGTGTTAATTGCTTTCAAGGAGGAGGATAAAGAAGGTGGCTGTCAGGTGCTATACTCTTGGGTCAGGACAGGGACAGAGGTAGAGCACAATTAAAATGATTAATTCCTGGGTCAGGACCAGGGACAGAGGTAGGGTATGGGTTGCTCTTCTGACTCCATTTAAAATGTGTATTCCATTATACTATCCTACCAACCTCCAGCTCCCCACTTGATGCTGCATTATCCCAGTTGATTCTGGCCTAGACAAAGAGAAAGAAAATCCTGGCTGACCTCTAGCCACGTAAAACTATTCAGCTTTGGCGCTTCCCTCAAGGTACTTCTCTGGGCTTCCCATTCCATCTCTCCACAAGATCTGTCTTCCCTGTTCTCTTGAGCAGTATGGTCTATACCAGAGGAATTCAAGGTTTTCATAGAATCTCAGAGTTATACAGCATGAGTCTATTTAACATTCAAAGCTCATCTCAATCTAACATCCCTCTTTTTTCACAGTATTTTCCTCTATCTGCCACACATTCTACAATTAAGTCATACTGGACTTCTTGCTGTCCATGGTACACAGAGATGCCTCCCATCTCTAGGTCTCTGAACTGACTATATTTCTACCTGAAATTCTCTTCCTCATCTCTGCCTCTTAGACCACCTGACTTCCTTCATACTCCAAGCCCAACTTCTGAAGGAGACTTTTTCTGGTCCCCACTCCCTGCCCCCCAAGCTGATAAAGCCTTCTCCCTCTAAGGTTACCTTCTGCCTGCAATGTATTTTGTTCAGATATAGCTATAAACACTACAGACACATCTTATAGATAAGTGGTACCCCAAAAGTCTTAGTGCAGTTTTAAGCTTTAATTGCTTCAAACTGCACTAAGACTTTTGCGATAAGGGTGGGGAGGAGGACAGGGAAAATAAAATATTAAATAAGGTTAAAAAAAGATCTCTTGATCAGAAAATTCATATATGCAGGTCAATGAATGTTTTATAATCACTCATTGATCCAAGCCTGCCATCAGGACGCATGGTAGCAATTACTCATGCAGAAGCAGCAGCAAGCAGGAACCCAAGCCCCTCATGGTGTAATTACAGCCATCATCATCGTCATCATCAATGAAATTCATGAAGTGCTCTGGCGTTTGCAAGACACTTTACATATATACATACATCTCACTTGAGCATCCCGACAATTCTGTGAGGCAGGCATTACATGTAGTATTATCCCCATTTTGCAGATAAGGAAACTGATCAACTCACATTAAGTGACTTGTCCAGGGTAACATAACTAGTGAGTGTCAAGGATGGTACTGGAACCCAAATCTGCCAGACTCCAGGCACCGAACTCTAGCCACTACACCATACTTCCTCTCCATGTGGGCTAGCTAATCAAACAAAATTGTTTGTTAAAAATCTCGAGTAAATTCCACCCCAGGGGTAAGTGGCTCACAGGTTGGATGGTGAGTAGTAGACTTTTCCTTTTCCTCTCCATTAAAATGTGCATCCTGTGTTACACCTTTTGATAACTTACTACCCAAATCTAACTGATCTGATTGGTCCATATTAAGGTGTTTGTGTTTACTCTATCACACTACCCAAGTAATTTATTTGCATTTTAAGGAGTAAGAACATCTAGCACAAGGTCCAGCACATACTAAGCATTCAAAAAATATTTGCAACCTGAGGGGATGAGGAGATGAAAGGGAAGAGAGTCTCTCAGATACAACCCAAGTGTCCCTGCAGAGTTAAAGGATTATAGTTTTAGAGTCAGACATCATCTAGGTCTGTGGATAGACTTTAGAGCAGTTCATGAACTTAGATTGGGAAAAAGAATTTTTTCACTAACCTTTAACTGAAATCTAGTTTTTCCTTCCATTATGAATGCAGGTATTAAACATTATGAGAAGGGGACCCTAGGCTTCACCAGACTGCTAAAGAGGTCCATGACACAAAAAGTTGAGCCCCTGATCTGACCTGCCCCTTTCAATTTCTGATCTGAAATCTAGATCTCCTAGTATAAAACCAGGGCTCATTCCATTACTGATTTGTCAAGCAAGGTAGACATCTGGTCTAATCATGCTTGGGACTAGAATTTTTCACTGGCAAAGATGCCTGGGGAAGGATCCTTCTCCAGCGAATGGCAGTTTCCAAATAAGATCATAGGATAATAGAGACATAGGGTCATAGATATAAAGTTGAGTGGGACCTCAGAGACCATGTAGTATAGTAGTTCTCAAAGTATAGTGCACAGATCCCTTGGAGTCCCCAAGATGTTTTCAGTGAGCCCATGAGGTCAAAGCTATTTTCATAATAATACTAAGACATTATTTACCTATTAAAATATTCCTGGGCAGCTTGGTGGCACAGCAAATAAAGAGCCAGGCCTGGAGTCAGGAAGACTGGAATGAAAACCCAGCCTCAAACACTTCCTAGCTGTGTGACTTTGGGCAAATCATTTAACCCTGTTTTCCTCAGTTTCCTCATCTGTAAAATGAGCTGGAGAAAGAAATGGCAAATCACTCCAGTATCTCTGGCCAAAAAATCTCCAAATGAGGTCACAAAGAATCGGACACGACTGAATTACAAAAGTAGTGTTCCCTATACTTCAACCGAAACAACATATCACAACAGAGTGAAGGTAGAAGTATCTATGAGAGTCCAGCTGTCCTCTCAAACCACTTTTCCCATCAAATTTTGTTAGTTTTCATTTTTTAAAATATGTTATTTTAGGTTAGAGTTTATTATTCTTTTTAAATAATTAATAAACATTTTTAAATTTTATCAATTTTAATTTCTAATGTGGTAAATATTGGTAGCCATAACCCACATAAACCAAAGATCCTTGGGGCCCTCAATAATTTTTTTAGTACAAATGGATTCGGAGATAAATTTTTTAAGAGTTGCTGCATAAATCCAACTCCTTCATTTTCCAGATGAGGAAACCAAGACCCAAAGAGGGTAAATTACTTGCTCAAGGTCTTAGGTCTTAGATCTAGAGAGCTGGGAAGAACCTCAGAGGGCATCCTTCATTTAACAGAAGAGGAAATTGAGATGGAGGAGGGATGGGACTGACCTAAGATGGCACAGGTAGTATCAATGACAGGATCTGAACTTAGAATCAGTGCTCTTCCTAATGTATCTAGGGAAGAAAGGGGAGGGGAAATGCATATGTTGTGAGTTTAGGGAAAACATCTCCCTGGAAAAAAACATAGTTTTAGCAGGGTGAGAAACAGAGTAGAGGGTTCTATAAAATAGACATCTTCAGACTGGCAAGGATGGGATGAGTTTGAACCAGTAGTCCTGAAGGGAGGCCTCTACTAGCTTGGAGATTTAACTGTTCCTACAGGACATTCTGAAGAGAGTAACTTTGCAGGGAAAACTTTATCTCACTGGAGCAGATCTGGTCTTGTTCAACTCCTAAGACTCCAAGGTTAACACATTCTCCCTCAAATTATCTGGTATCCTGTCCCTATTTCCTACCCTTCCCACTAAGGAAAGCAGCTGAATAACCTCACTTGATAGGCTGATTGAACTTTCCTTTTTGCCACATAACATCTTCCTAAGATTGTGTAAAACCCTCTATACAGATGTATCTCTGTTTGCTCAAGGCCATTGCTACCCACTTGGTGACAGCTCATCAGTTAATGCTAATTAAATTTTTATCTTCTAGCTTTGCCTCTTGACTTACTAACTCCAGTCAAATGGACTGAGGTGGGAGGAATTGCCCTCCTAGAAGGTCTTAGGACCTCTGGTTTGAGAGATTCCCCAATACATCTCATGCAGTGTGAGTCTTTGGTAGAGAGACTGGGAGTTTTCAGGCAATTAGAAGATTGAATTTTCTCTTCTCCTGTAGATTTGGAATATACTGGAAGGTTTCTAGAATGTCTCAAGACTTCCCTCTGCTGGGGATATGCTAGAATTTCAGCAGAGTTTTCTGACTGAGGGAAAAAGCAAGCATTTCCTACTACCCCTTGTAACTGATTTGAGTTGGTGAAGGGAGAAGGATGTCTCCTATGAGTCATTCATTTTTGGCAGAAGGATTTGAGACTCTGATCTTTTCTTCTCACTTTAACATCAACAAGACACATCAGCAAAAGGACAGGGAAAGGATTTGTCATTCCTATAATTTCATTTTGAAAGCTACTTGGGCTCCAGAATGATAAATCTGTGCCTTAGAGCACCCTTGTGGGGCAAGAGATCCCAGATAAGGAGAAATCAGGTATCTTTCCAATAGCAAATCTCTCCCACCCCAACCAGCTCTGGAAACACATTTATTAGCAGAAAGAGGCATAGGGGTAAAAAGAGGCTTTTTTCAAAAGTTAGAATGAGTTAAAAATATAAATAATTTGCAATGGTATACCTGAAATGCCTGGCTGAAAAATCTATGAGAGATTATTTAGTGTTGAAGACCAGCTATGAACTCTTCTGCAGATACTTACTAGCTGTATGTGTGGGTCAAACACTTCCCAACTCACCCCTTCCTATTTCCTCATCTCTAAGGTTGTATTAGATGGTCTCCAACATCTCTCTGTATCTGTTATCTTATTACCCAATGGGGGTGGGGGTGGGGAGAGAAGATAGGCCTTAATTAATCAAGCACTTTTTTTTCTTTTCTCCTAAATGTGCTATTCCAGACCTATTACTGTCTGTGACACAACCATTCACTTGGTCTCTTTTTTCCCTTGCCTCTTATCCCCAATCACTTAAAGGACCTTCTCAATTCCATGTCTTCATCATCAACAAGCATTCATTAAGCATTTATCTTGAGCTAAGCACAGAGGATACAAAGAAAGACCCATCTACCTCCCCAAAAGAAAAAGAAATAAAAAAAAGTTCTTGCCCTCAAGGGGCTTATACTCTAATGTGGGAAATCACATGTACAATATCTAGGAATATGCAAGATAGATACAGAATAGATAAAAATGACCTGAAAGGGGAAGAACTGGAACTGGGGACACAGGAGAAGCTTCCTGCAGAAGGTGGGACATTTCTTGAGTCTACCCCTTCCTCTCTTATCCCCATTGACCTTGAGTACAAGGACCTGCCAATCAAGCAATCAAATTATCAAGTACCAAGTGTCTGATAGGTACCTCGCAGTAAATTTGTCTATTTAGCCTTGCACCAAAATCATCCACCGCCCCCAACAAGTGGTTTTTCAGTCTCTTTCCTTGAAGTCTTCTAGACAGTGAGCTTCCCATCTCCTGACATGGCCCATTCCCCATAGGAATAGTCAAGTGTATTAGGATCATTCTAACTATTAAGATTTTCTTCCTCATATCAGACTTCCACCTATCTCCATATGACTCTCATCCATTGTTCCTAGAGTTCTGCCATTGGGGCAAAGCAGAGCATGTCACCTTCCTTCTACTCAAGAGCCTGCGAAATAGGCAAAGACAGCTTTCTCATCCCTACTTAAGTCTTTTCTTTTCCACATGAACATCCTCAATCCTGTAAATTAATCTTCCTATAGTTTCATCCCAAGGGCCTTTCACCCTCCTCACTGCTCATCTCTAGATACTATCTTGTCTATTGTTAATAAATAAAATGATGATGATGATGACAGTTGGAGTGAGGCCACTTCCTAGCCCACTCAAAAGAAAGCACTCCCAGAAGCACACTGAATATATAGAAGATGCTGGAATCAGGGAATAGTAGCTAACATTCATATAACACCTCAATGTTTACAAAACATTTTTCTGTCTTATATGATCCCCATGACAACCCTGGAGGGCAGATGTTGTTATCACCATCATTGTACGGATGAAGAAGTTAAGGACAGAGAAGTGCCTTGTCTGAGATTTCCATACAGCTAAGAAAGACCCTCAGGGTCTCATGACCCCAAGTTCAATGTTCTTTCTATTTCAACACCTAAGCTGCCCCTTCATGCCCTTCAAGCTCTGACATGGGCATCAGCCGGACTGGACATCCCAGATAAGTTCATGGAGGTGGGTCAGGGTCACGATGATTTCTTTTTCTGCCAGAGGAACTCAGGCAGTTCTTGCCCCCAGGGAGCTCACATTCTAATGGGGGACAGACAGCAGTAACGGGAGCTGAAATGAGGAGAGACAGACCTGGGAGTCAGCCAAGGGCTGGTCTGAGCTTGAAGTGAGCATGGGTGGCATGGAGGCTGCCTCCATCGAGGAAGGGGAGGTTGCAGGAAGGAGCCTACCAAACTCCCTGATGAGGCCTTAGGGGTAGAGCTGTTGCCAGAGTCAGAAGTCCAATGAGTAGAGGTAGAGTTGATCCAGGGAATCACGGGTTGGTTTCAGTTTGAAGATACATATTTTTGAATCTGTTTTATGTACTTACATATACTATCAACCCCATTAACAATAGTAATGATAACAGTAACAATGACAGTTGTGTTTGTCCTTCGTTGCCGAAGACCGTGCCATCAGAGAAATGATGACATGACTTGCACTTGACGCGGTTCTAAGGGAGGGAGGGCTATGCAGTAATAATGGCTAGTCCATGTATGGTAACTGAAGGTTTACAAAACACTTTACAAATATCTCATTTGTCCTCACAACAACCCTGTGGGGTCAGTGCTGTTACTCTCATTTTACAGATGAGGAATTAAAGACTGAGGTGGATTATCATTGCTGGTGTTGTGTTTGTTCTCTGTTCTGGAAGAGGACCATGACATCAGGAAGGTGATGCCATGATATGCAAGTGACTTGGATTTAAGTGAGGCAGGGCTATGCAAAGTCACCAGCCTCACTTTCTCCTTCAGAGCCATCTGGGTCCAATGGCAAGATATAGATCAAGATAACTGGAGATGGCCCCTGAGAGAGGTTAAGTTCCTTGTCCAAGGTATCACAACCAGTAAGTGGGAGGCAGGATATGAACTCAGATCTTCCTAATTCAAAGCCCAGTGCTCTGTCCACTGCACCACCCAGATGCTCTGAGGTTAGGGACTGATTCATTTTATTGTTTATGTCCTCAGTGCTTGGTACAGTGGTTGGTATGGGTAGGCTCTTCATATATGCTTGCTGGTTCATTGTTCATAGTTTCTTTATTACTATTTTGTAATCTTTAATGTATGTTTCATGAAACTCATACATACATGCACATATACACACTCTAGTTCATAAGCTTAGCACAATGTCTCCAGCACTTAGTGTAGTGTTATGTGGGATCATGTCTATAGAGAACTTTGCAAACTTAAAAGCCCTCTATGGAAGTCAACTGTCATTAGTCTTACTGGTAGAGACTGTGAAGTCATCCCAGAGAGAAAACTGGCTCTGTTTGTTAAGAACCTACTATGGGCCAGGAAATAGATCAATACAGAGAAAAACCTGATCTGCGACTTACAGTCTTAGAGAGCTACCTAGAGGACTAAGAGATAAAGTGACTTGACCAGGGTCACACAGCTAGTAGATGTCCAAGTCCACATTTGAACTCAGGAAGTTCCTGACTCCAAGTCCTGAGCTCTATGCACTATGGCACCACAAGAAAGAAAGAATGGAAGGAAGGAAGGAAGGAAGGAAGGAAGGAAGGAAGGAAGGAAGGAAGGAAGGAAGGAAGGGAGGGAGGGAGGAAGGAAGGGAGGAAGGAAGGAAGGAAGGAAGGAAGGAAGGAAGGAAGGAAGGAAGGAAGGAAGGAAGGAAGGAAGGAAGGAAGGAAAGTTTCCTGCTGAACGAGGGAACCTTGGGCTGTGAGTTCAAATTCCACCTCTGCCTTGCATTTATTGATGTGACCTTGGGCAAATCACTCTATCTCTATGGGTCTCAGTTTCTCCATTTTTCAAAGGAGGTCATTAAAGTAGGTAGCCTCTGAGGTTCTTTCCAGCTCCAGAGCTGGGAATCCTCACTGTTCCCTTTGAGTCTTTATCACCTTCCTGATGCTGTGGTCTTCTTCAAAAATAAAGGACAATCAATAACATGTAGTCATAGGTGCCCCAAGAGGGACGTAACCGGTCAGTTCCAGTTGATTAACACAGCTCTTTCCTTCCCTCCTTCCTTCTTTCCCTCCTTCCTAAATCACTCCAGCTCTCCTTGATTGGTGAAGAACAGGTCCCAGCCCAAGCTTCACTGGCTCATCGTTTGGGTTCTCGTGGCTCAGAATGTGTGTAAATAGCAACTGTTTCTATTTTGGCCAGAAACCCTGACTATCTTCCCCTCTCAGATTGATTTTCTTTAGACTAGGTCAAAGAAGTCATTCTTCACTTCATTCTTACATAGCCTTAATCACTGAATGGGCATTGCCTCAGATAAACTGAGACTTGGGAAAGACCTGGCTTAGCTAAAAAAGGCCCAGGTCTCCCACTGCATCTGGGGCCATCTCCAGTCGTCCTGATTTAGTCAAGCCTGATTTAGTGAGGCTTTCCTAACTCTGGAATATAATCTGGACACTGGACACTTCCTGACACTGGACCCAGATGGCTCAGGAGGAGAGAGCAAGTTTGGTGACTTTGCACAGCCCTGCCTCACTTAAATCCAATTCACTTGCAAGTCATGACATCATCTTCTTGATGTCATGGTCCTCTTTGACAACAAAGGACCGTCAACAACTCCAGCACCTAGAACATATCAGGGTCTTTGCACTTGCTAGATGAAACTGAATAAAAATATCAGCCATTACTATTCTCTTACTATTAGTTCCAAGAGCCAAAACCTGGCCCAGACCCTTCCACCCATAACTTAATCTACAACCCCAGGATGAGATCAGAGCAAGGGGTCTTCAACTTTGTTCTGTCATGAACCCTTATGGTAATCTAATGGTCTATGTAACCCTTCTCATGGCCATGTTTTTAAATGCATAAAATAAGATTATGAGAGATTATTATATTGAATATAATTATTATATTGAATATAATTATATTGAAATACAGTTATTATAAGAAAAACTAAGTTCACAGACCCCATGGTGGCTATCTGGAGCACATGCTTGGACATGAGGCCATATCCTACCAGACATTAATTACAGTGTGGCCTCATTCTTGAGAGTCATGCAGGGGCTGCCCTAGATCCCAGAGGGTAAGGAGGAAGGGAGAATAAATTTGGCCTCTTTCTTCAAGTCTCCAGCGCAGCACTAAAGATCTGGGTGGGACAATAACAATAATGTAACCCTGATCCTGTATGCACCAAAGAGTTTTGAAATATAGCCTCAGATGCTTATTAGCTGAGTGACCCTGGGCAAGTTACTTAACCTCTGTTTGTCTCAGAATCCTTAACTGCAAGAGGGGAAGAAGAATAGTTTCCACTCCTCCCAAAGTTGTTATAAAGATCAGATGAGATAATAATTGTTCCCCAAAAAAGGTACTTAACATAATGCCTGGCACTATATTAATGCTTTTATTTCTTCCTTTTCCTTCCTCTTCCCCTTGAGTTCATCCCTGTCTTCTTCCTCTTACTTCAACCCTAAGGTGGTATATGTAACGACCCCAGAACAGTTGCATCACTAAGACAACCCAGAGGAAAAATCCAGACAATTTTGTTTCCCCTTGAATAAAGAAAATAACAGAATCTCAGACTTAAAAGGGATCTGAGAAGCAATCCAGACTCTACTTGAAGACCTCCATAGAGGGGAAGCTACTACCTCCTGAGGCAGCCCATCCCACTTGAGGACAACTCGCTTTGTTAAGCAATTTTCCCTGATATCCAACCCACTTAAATCCAACGCTTTGTAGCTTCCACCCACTGCCCCTCACTCTACCTTATGGAACTAAATAAAATAAACCTAATCTATTTTCCACATGACACTCTTTCAAATATTTTGGGGACAGCTATCATATCTCTTCACCTCAAAGCCTTCCCTCCTCCAGGATAAACATCCTCAGATCCTCCCATGACTTGGATTTGAGAACCTTCACCGTTCTAACTCTCCTCTGGTGCTCTTCAGCTTTATTATGATCCCAAACTGCAGTGCCCAAAACCCATCATCACATTCCAACCACTCTCTGACTAGAGCTGAGCACAACAGAACTATCACTTCTGAACATTATTCCTCTCTTAATGAAGCAGAAGATCCCATTCACTTTCTTGGTGGCCATATTATGTCACAATGACTCATACTGAGCTCGCAATCCACTAATCTCTTTGTGGACACATTGCTGTCTGACTCTTTCTTTCCCATCTCATATGTGACATTGATGTTTTGAATCCACGTGTAAGAATTTACATTTATTCCTATTCAATTTCATCTTATTCAATTCAGTCCATTGCTCTTGGTGGCTATCTGAATCCTGCCTCCCAGGAGTATAGCAATCCCTCCAAACTGTGCCATCTGCAAGTATTTCATCTATAAGTTCATTGAAACGTCTGATAAATATGTGACTTGTACTGAGATCTCTTCCACTGAGAATGCCAGCAATGGTACACATGAATCCTAGAGACTGAGATGAACTGGACATCCTGTGGACTTTAACAAGCACCACCAGGGAACATTGAGTCTGATAAAAACCACTATGAACAGACTGTTTTGCCTCTCCTCCCAGTCCAATGCCTCCTCTCCTTCTGCTCCTCCCTTGTACTCATACTGGACAAACACTGTTTCATCTCACCTTGGGATTTAAAGGCAAAGGGGAGTCAATAGCACAATAAACCTGCTAGAAAAAAACCTACCGTGGCCTCTGTCCTTAGAGGTAGGAAAAAGGGAACCACTTCAGGGCCCTGGCTCACCTGCCATGTGGACGTTCCGGAGGCAGGAGAGGGAGGCATTGAGACGGGCGCACTCCTCTGGGTTGGCTCCGTATTTCTCCACTGTTTCAGACACCTGCTCATCGGTCATCTCCAGAAGCTGCTCGAGGCTCAGCTGGCCCAGGGTGATTTCCTTGGGAGAAAAGAGAAAACACAGGTGGACTATAAATCTGTACATCACAAGGATCATATCTTATGCTTCTCTTGTAAGGATCTATAACTAGGAATCTTTGTGCTCACAGGAGACAAGCATTAGGAATCACATCCAGGACAAGCCAGAATGATTACTGCTGGGCAAGTGGAAGCAGAACAGGGCCAGGGAAAAGTTGCCACAAGGGATAAGAAGAAATCCATTTGGTAACTTATGGTTTTAAACAATTCCTGCTAACAAGGAGCTAAAAGTTATTTCTAAACTTTGAAGAACTACAAATGCCCTCTAACATCAGAGCCCTGGGGGAAAAGCCCCAGTCACCCTGACCTGGCTGTAGTTCAACTCTTGAATCACCTAAAAGGTTGGTACAGGACTTAGTGCAAAATAGATAATTGATAAATATTCACTCATTCTAAGATCAGCTTCCATCTACTACTACTACTAATAGCTTTTATTCAGCACTTAAAAATTTGCAAAGCACTTTCTATATGTTATCTCATTTGATTGTTTGAGGTAAGTCTTTTTATTTTCACTGAATCTACCCAATTCCATAAAAAGTAAGTACCTTAAGGCGGAGGTTGTGTTTTTGCCTCCACACTCACCAAAGTGTCTGGCACGTAGCAAGTATTTAACAAAGTGTTTGTTGATTAAATGTTCAATCCATATGTAAAAGTGATGGAAGGATCACACCAATCCATCAAATCACTCTACTCCACTTTAAGTAATTTTATGAGCTACAACTAGAGAAAACTACCCACAACACCTTAGGGCTATATCTGTTGCCCTCTGGGGATCTAATGTGCTAGTGCAAGTAAAGGATGGGACAGTAGCTCCAAAGCCTGTGCTTGTTACACCTGGATGGTGGCATTGCTGTCCAGTTGAAATAAGACTTTACTGGAGGCAAAGAGCCTGGGTTTGAATACCAGCTCTGCCCCATACTACTTGCATGAACTTGGACAAATCCCTTAACATCTGTGGGCTTCAGTTTCCTCTTTTATAAAATCAGGGGTTGGACTTGTTGATCTCTATGGTCCTCCTTAAATCTATGATCCTTCAATCTCTATAGTGAGATGAGAAAAAGATCAAGACATGAGAAGGGCAGAAAGCAGGACTGGCAAATTCCTCATAAGCGACAGCAGTTCCCATACCTATAAGTAAGGGAAGACACGGAACCAATTACAGATTTAGAGACTTCTAAATCAAGTTCAACTCCCTCATTTTCAAGATAAGAAAACTGAGCCCTAGAGATGTTAACGTGATTTGTCCGGGGTCACAAAAGCATCAGGTGTCCAGGATTTGAGCTCTGGGGTTCTGACTCCAAGTTCAGGACTCTATCTGAATCACGCTGCTGTCATTCATGACTTTGGGCAAGTCCCTTCACAAAACCACAGCATTTCAGAGTTGGAAAGATGCTCAGAGGTCATCTAGTCCAACAAGAATCCCCTCAACAATATCCCTGGCAGGTGTTCCAGATTTTGTCTGAAGAACTCCAGTGATGGAGAACTCATTATTCATTCCACTTCAGGACAACTGTCATTGCCAAGAAGTCTCCCCAACATCAAGACTAAATCAGCTCTTTGCAACTCCTCCCAGTTACTCATGGTCTCCTCTATGAGTCCTTCCCTGCTTCTTCTGGATAAAAGTGATCCCTCTCTCCCTCTCTCCCTCTCTAAATTCCCTTTTACTGGATTTCTCCTTTGCTGCTCTCATATTCTACCTCCCATCATCATTTTTGAGATACATGGTGGATCTCAACCCCACCTCCTGCCCAACAGAATACAAACAACTTGAGGGCAGGGACTGCATCATTTTCATTTGTGATACACAGGGCCTTGCACATAGTAAGCCCCTAACAAAGCAGCATAGAAAAAGTGCTAGACTTAGAGTCAGAGGATCTTAGTTCACTGGAATGTGGGAGAGAGAGGAAGGAAAGAAGCATTTATAAATATCTACTATGTATCAGGTCAGAGAAATGATTATTTCTGTCTTGTTTGTAATAACTAGTTATTGAATTAGGACCAACGTTTTTCTCCTTAGAAATCAACCAGTATGGGAAATCTTGCTTAAAGACTTACCCAGGCTAAGTCAAAGATAGTAAAGAAATTCTAAATTTAGGCGAACGGGTGGAGTTCTACTCATCGTGTTTACCCAGACATGTCAGATATGGAGATTGGTAAATCTTTTTGACCAAGATTTAGGTGCTCGGTGTCACATATTTCACGACTCTCATTGAAATATGGTCCACCTCTCACTGTAATATCCATTCTCCTATTAATTGTTAACCAATCAGAGTTGATTGCCATCTTCAGGAACACCCCCTCTTCCAAGGGCATATAAACTGTGAGTCCACTGCCATAAAGGGGGTAAGCACAGGTTTTCAAGAGTGCCACTGACCTCTTTATTAATAAAATGCTAGCATTATTGATAAAATGATTAATTACCCAGAAACGATGTCTCTCGAACTTTTCAAACATCACATGGGCATTAAGTGATTTTACAAATAATATCTCGTTTCATCCTTGCAACAACACTGGGAGGTAAGTGTTAAGTGTAATCCGCATTTTATAGTTGGGGAAACTGGGAGACAGAGGTGGTTTAGTGATTTGCCCAGGATCACACAGCTAGTAAGTATCTGAAGCCAGATTTGAACTTGGGTCTGATTAACTCTAGGCTCAGAACTCTATCCACCACCTCCCCAGCGGCTCCATGAGATTATAATCTTTGTCGTAATACTCGTGCCTCTTTTCTTTGCCTCAGTTCTAACCAAATTTTGTTTTCTCTCAAGAGAATGTTCTTTTTTGTCTTTGTATCCCTTGTATTCAACCATTAAACAAACGCTGATTAAGTATTAGACTGTGAAATTCTTGAGATCAGGAATTGTCTTTTGCCTTTCTTTGTCTCCCCAGCACTTACCACAATGCCTGGCACAGAGAAAGTGTTTAATAAATGTTTATTAACTATTATATTATATATAGACTATTTATTAACTATTAACTAACTAAGCATCTATAATTGGAGGATTGGTCGATAACGGCCAGTTCCTTAGGATATGTGAAATATTCCTTGCCTGGTTTCAATCCAACACATGGGATCCAACTGTGAGTAACTATAGTAGGTGGTGCTGTGTGGTGATGAGTTTTCTAATTGGCTTTAAAGATAGAAGAACTAATGATGAAGCTAAAACTGAGTTCAAATATAAAAGGGTCAATACACTACTCCCTCAACCTTTTTTTGCCATTCTCTTTTCTTTGGTGGCTGTTTTTGGCCTCCAGGTTAGAAGAAGGGCAGTGACTTTGGCTGCATTATCTCCCCATTCAGCTGCCATGCGGTCCTGAAGACATAGTGCCTGTTTTTGTTGTGTTTATTTTTTCCTGCTCTTAAGTGAATAAATATCGAGAGGCAGAATGGACGAGGTTATAACTCTTTGAGTTTGGAATAAGGCAGGAAAATCATCTGAGCTCCCCACCCCCACCCCAGCAACCAGAGGTCACTGCAGTAAGCCATAGCCCAGAGGGGCAACTTGCTTGACCCAGCCCAAGCAATGAATCCACCAAGCAGCACACATTGTGTCCTACAGGCAAGGGAACAACTTATCCATCTTTAACGTTCCATCCAAACGCAAATGTGTTGGGGGCTCCTGATCAATGGTATTAGAATCCCCAAGCTGTCAAGATTATCCACAGAACCCTGAGAAGACTAGGGATGGCCACTGGCCTCTAGCCCAAGCTGCCAGTGCTTGTGGGAGTTGAGAGAATGAGTCAAAGGGGTGCTACACATCTACTACATGTCAGGCACTAAGCTGAACACTGGAGAAACAAACACATATGTACATGTGTGTGTGTGTATTAAAAACAACCCCTATCCTTATAGGGCTTATATTCTATAGGGGGGAACAACACATACATAGAATACATATTAAATATAAAATAGATACTTCTGAAGTAACTTCTAAAGGGAGAGAAGGGTTAGATGTGGTTCCAGGATACCTGAACTGAGCCTTAAAAGAAACCAGGAAATTCCACGAGGCAAAGGAGACAACGACATATATTCCTTCAATGGAAAGATGCTGCTCAGACGCAGACAAGGAAGGTGAAACATTATAGATGTGATAGCTCAGGTACTTTACTTGAATTCAATTAAGATGAATGGGAAGAGACCTTTGAGACCATTTAGTCTGACCTGCATTTAGAGAAGAGAAGACTAAGGCCAAGATAGGAGAAATGACTTGCACAAGGTCACTCGGTAAATAAGTGGCAGAACTCAATATGATTTCAATCTAAGCCTCCATCTTGAAATTGAGTGCTCCCTCTTGTTTGGGGACTATGGATATGGAATATCACATATGCCACTAGGCTTGGTTGATACGTTGGTTATTTTTATTGTACTGCCTTTCTCTCCCTCCCTCCCTCCCTCCCTCCTTCTCCCTCTCTTACTCTCTCTCTGTCTTTCTCTCATTCTCTCACTCTCTCTCTCACACACACACACAGAATAACTTGATAGGAGTGGGGAGGGGAGATATATTCTGTAATAGATGTAATGTAAACACAAAAGATATTCAAAAATAAATTAAAATCTGTGGGTCTTCCCAGCTTTGAGCAAGACCTTCCCCTTCCCTGAGCCTCAGTTTCCTCCTTTAAATTGAGGAGATGGGACTATATGATCTCTGAGGTCCCTGCCAGCTCTGGATTCTCTATAACAATCACCTAACTAGGTTGACTGTTCTGGTGGAGGAGGGGGCAATAAGCAGCTTAAACACTTAGAAACTAGGAATGGGCCGGGCCTCTTGGGGATTCACTTGGCCTGCTTTGGGATCAAAGATTTAGAGCTGGATAGGAGCCCAGAGTCCATCCCACCCAACACTCTCCTTTTATAGATGAGTAAACTGAGGCCCCAAGAGATGAAGTGACTTCCATCAGAAGCAGGGAGCCTGGCCTATCCTGAACTAGAAAGGTAGTATTACAAACCCATTAGGCAGAGAGCTGGGTCTCTCCATACAAAGCAGAAATGTACCCTGAATAAAGAAAAGCCTTTTTTTTCCAGGTCTATTTCATAGCAATACTCTGCCCTCTTGTGACCACATATAAGAAGTGCATCATGATGGAGCTGGTTTCAACCATTCTGGTTCACTAAGCATACAATGAGCATCTGTTATGTACAAACCACTAAGTTTGGTCCAAGAGGGCAATAACAATTCCTGCTCTGCTCAGTGATCACTGTCCAAGTCACTGAGGAAGATACCGAATTTAGATGGGACCCAGAGATCATAAGATCCTCTAAGACAACATAAGCTCTGAGAGGCTGTTGGGTTTGGTTTTTTTTTGTTTGTTTGTTTCTAACCCCAGACCTAGCACAATGTCTGGTATATAATAGGTGTTTAATAAATCCCTATTTAATAACAATGATGATGATGGGGGGAGTGATGGTGATGATAAAGATGATGACAGCTAACATTTATATAGCACTTACTATGTGCCAGGAACTGTGCTAAATACTTTACAAATATTTTCCCATTTGATCCTTACAACAACCCTTAGAGGTAGAAATGGGGATATTATTAATTGAATTTTTCAGATGAGAAAACCAAGACAAAATGAAGTCAAGTAACTTGCCCAGAATCACACAACTAATCTGAAGCTGGATTTGAACACAGGACTTGCTGAATAGGCCCAGTGCCCTATTCACTATGCCACCTAACTGAATTATTGAGTTTACTACAGCACAGTCTTATATGAGCATCTATACAGTGTGGTAGATAGAACGCTGAACTTGGCACTGAGAGAGCTGACTTTGAAACCTTTCTCAGATATTTCTTAGCTTTGTGATCATGGGGAAGTAACTTCATCTCACAGTCCATCCCAAAGTGGAATGAGCTACCTGGGAAAGTATTGGCTTCCCCCACACTGAAGGCCTTGAAACACAGGCACTTGCCAGGCATGCTGCAAAAAGCACTATTTTTCTAAGATTCCCAGAATCAGTTATAGAAGGAGTTTTTGTGCCACTGAGGCACCTTCCAACTCAAAATTCTATGATTCTGGGAATCTCAGTTTTCTTATCTACAAAACAGAGGATAATAATCTTCCTACAACTTACCTGACAGAGAGCTGAGGTGGCAGCAAGGTGGTGCAGTGGGGAGAGAGAGTCAGGAAGATTCATCTTGAGTTCAAATGTAGTCTCAAACACTTACTAGCTGTGTGACCCTAAGAAAGTCACTTAACTCAGTTTCCCTCAGTTTCCTCATCCGTAAAATGAATTAGAAAAGGAAATGGCAAGCCACTCCAGTATCTTTGCCAAGAAAACTTCAAACAAGATAAGAGAGTCAGACACAATGGAAAAACAACCCAACAACGTCTTTGCCAAGACAACCCCAAAAGGGGTCACAGACAGTTGACTGAAAAATGGCTCAACAGCATCACAGAGTTGATAACAAAGATAAGTAAAGTTAAAGAGCTCTGCTCTTGATGAGTTCAAGCCACCTGTCCCAGATGAACTAACTCATAGATCCTGAAAGAAAAAACCTAAGCCAGAGATCTCTAGAAGATCATGGGAAATGGAAAAAGCATGAAAGGAGTAGAGAAAAGCAGGTGTTTTAGGATTTATTTTAAGGGAAGACAATCAGGTCTGAAAATTATAGGCCAATGAGTCTAACTTCAATTCCTAACACAGATTTGACAATGTTAAATGCCTCAAAGGAGTTGGTCAAGAGGGTTTCTCCACATCAACTTTAGATTTAGATGAAGACTTTAGAATCCATCTATTCTAACACACACACACACACACACACACACACACATACATACATACATACATACTTGACAGATGAGGAAATTAAGGCTAACAGAGGTAAAAACAACTTTTTCCAAGGTTACACAGAAAATAAGTATGTCAACGATGGGATGATTTGAACCCATGTGCTCTTACTACAGATCCATCACCTTTTTCATGGTACCACACTGACTCCTTCAGTTTAATGAGCATACAGGAAGATGAGCCTTTGTATGGGATTGGGATTGTGTTTTTCTATGATGGGCATGACCACAGGCCTTAACATCTCCTATTGAATGGGTTTCAGTGATGCTGGCCATTTTGATTGGACTCCAATGTCATGGAATGAACTTTCCTGGAAGGAGCTAGCCCTGTGTATGGCTCTAAAAGGGGAAAGCAACAAATCTTTCTATTTCATCTTGCCTCTTAGAGTCTGGTCTTATAGTAGGAGTAGAGCTGAGTCTTGAGGGGACAGTTAGTGTTACAAATGACTCAAAGTACAAAGGGATCGACCTGGGTCCTTGGCCATAGAACCTAACAGAAAAGTATCTGATCCCAGATTGAGAGAATTCCTGGTGCAAGCCTTGGAGAGGGAGGGATGTAGCCTGAGAAATAAAACGATCATAGATACAGAGTTGGAAGAGTCCATCTAGTCCAAGCCCCTCACTTAGCAGAATGAGGCACAAAGAGGTGCCTTGTTTTAGGCCAAAGATATAGGAAGCAGCAGATCCAGGATTTGAACACAGGGTCTCTGACTGAAAACCCAACAAGTTTTCTCCTATAACATGCTGGCTGCCATGAAGAAAGAAACCATGTGGCCAGCACCCAAGAAAAGGCAGCCTCATGGCCCCAGAAAAAGGTGAAGAATGGAGAGGTCTAGGAGAGACACTGGCAGAAGTGGGTACCCTCTGAACCATGTAGCACAGTGGAGAGGAGATTGTTAAGAGGCAGAAGGATCTAGGTGGCACAGTGCACAGAGTGCTTGACCTGGAGTCAAAAAGACTGGCATTCAAATCCCACTTCAGATACTTACTACCTGGCTGACCCTGAACAAGTCACTTCACCTCTTTACTTCCTCTTCTCTGTCAGATTTCCAATAATTCCAAAACTCCAACGGACTCAAATGGAAGATGAGGAAGGTGACCCAGAAGGGTTGGGAGACAAGATGCTCAAGAATGAAAATCTGAAGACACAGAGGGAAGCTATCTCAGTGAGGAGAAAGAATGACATTTGTCTGAAGAGACCAGTATGGACCCATAAGGAACTCACCAATGAACTTAGGTTTAAAAAAAGGAAATGTAGAGAAGACAAAAATGAAAGGCAGATAAATGAGAATGAACATAAGAACATGATGTAGTCCTGAAAGAAACTAAAGACAGCCAAAAGGAGCTGGGTCATCATGACATTAGGAGAAAAGGAGATTCAGAGAAGGGATATGACTTTTGCTTCGGGCAGATAAGACTATGTGCTAACTGACAACAGAGGATAAAGTCTGGACCACTCCATGGGTGCTTTGCCTCTATTTTCTCTGCCAAAGAGGAAAGAGAACCTTTGAATTGGAGATGACTGAACAGAAATAGCAGGAAGTTTAATACCCAAGATAAGTAAGTTGGTAGGAGAGTACCTAGTTTCTCATGATCAACTCCCCTGGTCCAGTGAAATATATCCTTCAGTCCTGATAGACAGTCTTTGTAATTTCTGCGTGACTCTCAATAAGATGGGAGAGAAAGCACAAGAATAGAAAAGGGGAAATGCCCCAATTTTTCAAAGATGGAAAAAGGACAGAAACTATAAACTACTGACCAGTGAGCTTGAATACTATAATAAAATTCACAGAGGTTTGGAGACTAAACTCTCTGCCTCGCTTTTATTGATAATTTTTGTTTTAAATGAGCTTTTAATTCACCAAGATATGATTGTGTGAACTGGGAACCTCTTGGCTAAAGAGTGACCTCTTTGCTATAGCCAGGCCAGGGAGCTCCAGGCAAATCTCTAGTCTCCAAGGGTCAAGGGAGTAATAAGAATGTAGGTTAAGACAAAGGCACACATCATGGCCTCCAGGGGGAGGTAAAAGGGTGATCTAAGAAGAATTAGCTCCTCCTCTTCTCCTGCTAGGAGAGGAAAGTGTTATTATTGTTGTCATATTTTAAAGTGAAATCTGCTACAGTTAGAAAAATCTAGAATGGATCATTAAAGAGATGACTGGCTAACATCTAGAAAGGGAAGCAGAGATTATCAAGAGAGAGTCTGGCTCCTGGCAAGTCATGCTAGACTAACTTCATTTCCTTTTTCGACAGTTACTAGATTGGTAGATGAGAAGAATGCCATGGATATAGTTTCCCCAGATTCTAACAAAGCTTTTCATGAAGTATCTCATGCTAGTCTTATGGATAAGATGGAGGGATATAAATTAGAAGACAGTCTGGTTAAATACTTTTAGAACCCCTTAGTTGGCCAGACTCAAATATTTGCTAATGGTTGAGTGTCACTGTGGCAGGTTTCCAACGGAGTACCCCAGGAATCTGCACTTAGCTTTGCACTGTTTAAGCTTTCTATCCAACAGTCAATCAATAAATATTTATGAAGCACCTACTATGTGTCAAGCACTGTCCTAAGCACCAAGAATACAAAGAAAAGCAAAATATAGTCCCTGCTCTCAGGGAGCTCACAGCTTAATGGAGGAGATAGCATGCAAATAGCTATGTACAAACCATTGATAGCCAGGATAAATTGAAAATAATCAACAGAGGAAAAACACTAGAATGAAAGGGGATTGGGAAAGGTTGCCTGTAAAAGGTGAAATTCTAGATGGGACTTGAAGGAAGTAAAAAGATGGAGATGAGGAGGACGGCATTCCAGGCATAGGGAACAGCCACTGCAAAAGCCCAGAGTATGGAGATGAAGTAACTTGTTTGAGGGACAGCAAGGAGACCATATTATTAGCCTGAAGAACACATGAAGAGGAGTGAAATGTAAGAAAACAAGAAAGGTAGAAAGGGTTCATGCTGTGAAAGGTTCTTAATGGCAAACAGAGGATTTTCTATTGAAACCTGGAGGTGATAAGAATCTCCTGGAGTTTATTCAGTAAGGGAATGGCATGGTAGGACCTTAGCCTTAGAAAGATCACTAAGTGGAGGATAGATTGGAGTGACGAAAGAATCTGTGGGTGATATGAAGCTGGGAAGAAGAGCTAACATATTTGATGACAGCCAGAAGCTAAAAGAATCTTGACAAGTTAGAGCATTGGGTAGAATATAATAAGATGAACTTCGACAGGGATAAATATAGTCCTACACTTGGGATATTTTAAAAAATCAGCTTCACAAGTACAAAATGGGGGAGGCACAGTTAGATAGTGGTTGTTCTGAAAACAAGCTGGAGGTTTTTAGTGGACAGCAAACTCAATATGAGTCACCAGTGGAATGTAGAAGACACAAAAAGCTAATGAGAGCCTAGACTGCATTAAGAGAGGCCTGGCTTCTAGGAACAGAGAGATGATAGTTCCTTTGTACTCTGCCCTTGGAAAAGCTCATGTGGTGTACTATGACCAAATGTAGGAGCCATGGCTTAAGAAAGATATTGAGAACACAGAGAGTATCTAGAGGAGAACAATTGGGTTGGTGAAAAGACTTTAACATATGCAAGGTCACCAGCCTCACTTTCTCCTCCAGAGCTATTTGTTTCCAGTGGCCAGATATTCAATTAGAAATGGCCTAGGATGCAATGGGAGACCCTGGCCCTTTTAGGCTAAGGCCTTTTCACGTGAGGTAACTCCCATTCAGTGAATAGGCCTCTTTAAAAAATGAGTCAAGGGATGGCCCCTTTAATTAGACAAAAAGGAAAAGAAATTAAGCTGGAAGGGGAAGACCATCAGGGTTGCTGTTCCAAAGAGAAACAGTTACCACTGACGTTCACTCTAAGCCAGTAGGGCCCCAAATACTACCATTAAGTGGAGCTTGGGCAGGGACCTATTGTGGTCCAGTCTATGAGCTTCATAGTGAACTGGGGTTAAGGGTTTGTGAAAGGAGAAAGGAAGAAGAAAGAAAGAAAAGAAATGGAAGGAAAAAAGAAAGAAAGGATGGAAGGAAGAAAGGAAGGAAGGAAGGAAGGAAGGAAGGAAGGAAGGAAGGAAGGAAGGAAGGAAGGAAGGAAGGAAGGAAGGAAGGAAGGAATTTAGTATGCCCCAAGTTAACTAGGCAGCTTCTGGCCTTCAAAATTTACCTTCTTTTGGAGAGGAGAAGGAGAGGTAAAAGGATAGGAAGAGGATGGGCTGAGTTACCCAACTAGCCGAGTCCCCATTCAGGCAGCTCGGTCCACTCACAAGTTGTGTTTGTCCTTCATTTTCAAAGAGGACCATGACATCAAAGAAATGATGACATGATTTGCAATTGACTTTGATTAAAGGGGCCATCCCTTGACTCACTTCTTAAAGAGCCCTATTCCCTGAATGGGTTTTACCTGACCTAAGTGAGTACCTGAAAAGGGCTTAGCCTAAAAAGGCCAGGGTCTCCTTGCACAGTCCTCCCTCACTCAAATCAAAGTCAACTGTAAGTCATGTCATTATCTCCCTGATGTCATGGTCCTCTTCAAAAATGAAGGAAAAACCCAACAATAACATATGAAGATTGGTTTAAGGAAGTGGGCATGTTTCTCCTGGAGAAAAGAAGACTTGGAGGGACATGAGAGCTATCTTCTAACTTCTGAAGAAGAAAGAAGTTGAATTTATTCTTCTGAACCTTAGATGGCATAAACCAAAAACAATGGGTTACAAAGAGGCCAATTTAAGCTAAGTATCAGTGAAATCATGTTAACAATCAAAGCTCTCCTTCATCAAGAGATTGTAGATTCTCTATCCCTGGAGGTTTTCAAGCAGAGGTCAGACTACCATTGATGGGGTATGTCTTAGTGGGGATCCCTTCTAGTGGGGATCCCTTCCAACTCAAATTCTGTGTTCTTTTAGCTGCCAGAGGTGCTAAGAAGTCCAATGACTTGTATTGGGCCATAAGCTTCCTTTCTCTTCCTCATGCATGCCACTCTCCTGCCCAGCACTGATCCTCTCCACAAGCTATCCCCATGTGCCTGGAATACCTTCCCTCTTCCATCTTCCTCTCAGAATCACTTGGTCCTTTCACAGCTTTGCTCAAATGCAGCCTAATACATTAGAACATTTCTGATGTCCCCCAATTACTAATGCTCCCCCACCAAATGATGTTGTATTTAATTCATATAATTTACTTCGTATATATATATATATTTGACATGTAGTCTTCTTGATTTGGAAAAGAAGGTCTCTGAAGGCAAGGACCATTGAATTTTTGTCTCTGTATCACTAGCACCTAGGACAGAGCCTGACTTGTAGCAAATGTTCAATAAATGCTTTTTGATCATCCGATTGAGTGGATGAAAGTTGCAGAGATAGATTTAGATTTCATATAAGAAAAACTTCCTTAAAATTGCAACTGACCAAAGCAGAATTGGCTGATTGGGAAATAATCAACTCCCTCTCATGGAAGGTCTTCAAACGAAGGTTGGACAAAGACGATGAGGATTTTGTAGTGGGGATTCTGATTCAGGAGCAAGCCAAACAATACCCTTCTAACTCTGCCAGACACAGGACTGGACCCTTTCCATTAGGCCAAATTGCCTCTTCTAGGGGAGGCAGGGCAGGATTGCCATTCATTGGAAAGAAATTTGATCCAATTACTGAAAATACTCTTTCCTGAACAAATCAACAATTTGGTATGAATTTGGAATAAAACTACAATTTGGTAGTACTTTAATGTTTCCCAACTGTTTTGTATATATTATGAAATTGGATCTTCACAAACTTGTAGAGTGGTATTGTTATTATGACCATTTTTACAGATGAGAAAAATGAGGCTGAAAGGAGTTAATTGACTTGCCCAGAGTCATACAGGCTCCTAAATATTTGAAGCAAGATTCAAACTCAGGTCTTTTGGACTCTTGAGTCTGGAACTCCATTCACTGCATTACCCAGCAGCCCTTTTATTATTATTTATTAATAATGATGTTTGTTATTAATAATAATGGCTAGCATTTATATAGTGCTCTAAGGTTTGCAAAGCACTTTACAAATATAGCCTTTTATTCTTACAACAACCCTGAGAGATAGGTGCTATTATTATCCCCATTTTATAGATGAGGAAACTGAGGCAGACAAAGGTGAAGTGACTCATGCAGGGTCACACAGGAAGTATCTGAGGCCAGATTTGAAATTCTGCCTTCCTGTCCCCAGGTCCTGCTCTCTCTCTCTCAACTGAGCCACCTAGCCAACCCAAGGAGAGATGCCTATCATATCACCTGGAGATTTCAATCTAAATAAGAAATCGTTTTAATATACTAAGCTAGTAGGCTGCCCTATTCTAAGAGAGCCACAGATATAGCAGAGTGGCAAAAACAGAACAATGCTGCTGGTGGTATAGAAGGAATCCTACTGAACATGAAGCGTCTCCAGCCCGAGGCTCTTCTCATCTGTCCAAAGCAACTAATGATCCCTTCCTTGCCTCCCTCATTGTTGGAAGGACTAAGTAAAAGGATGGAAGCAAAAGCCTTTGATGATTGAAAGGCATCATAAATCAAAGGAAGGCATAACTACGATCACAGCCCCATTGGAGGGAGGGCATTTACAAGCTGAGAGTGGCCAGAAGAGGCCATCGGGATGGTGAAGGGTTGATTTCATGCCATAGAAGGATGAGTCAAAAGAACAGGGAGAGAGAAGAGGCAGGATCGTTTCTGAGTTCAAGTATTAGAAGGGTCTGTGAGATGGACAACTAATTGTTTGACCCCAGAGCAATGGGGAGAATTCACAAAGCAGCCAATTTAGGCTGGAGTCAGGAAAAGCTTCCTTAAAATGAAAGCTGCCCTGCAGAGGAGTGGGCTGCCTCCAGAGGCGCCGAGTTCCCCTTCCTCCTGATTTCAAAGTACAGGCCAGATGACCACTTGTCAGGTCCGTTATAATAAGGGCTTGCTTTTCAGTGTGGGTTGTACTAGATGACCGCTGAGGTCTCTTCCATATCTGTGATTCTTTGAGAATCCCCTCCAGCAACGTAAACCAAAACTCACCAGCAGCTTCTCATTATGTGTCCCATAAATTCTCCCTGACATGATAGGGGGATTCTCTACTACAACATAAACTATATGAGGGCATGGACTATTTCATTTGGCCTTTGTGTCCCCGGTGCCTAATATACAGAAGGCACTAAATAAATGCTTATGAAATGATTGATTTCTTTTCTAATCTTTTCATCCTGCATAACTACTCATGGACTGGTCTAGATAGGACAAGACGATTGGCCATTTAATGATGAAAGTCATGAAACCAAGATTTTAAATCTATCCCTAATTAATTTCCTCTTATTCAGCTGGCCCCCAGGTTCTAACTGGTTATGGTCATTTGAGATTCCCCCTCTTCCAATGCATTTGCTATGTCTCCTAGTTCTGAGTCATGTCCAGATCTGATAAGTATGTCCCATTGTTAAAGGGGTTAGCATGCGGGGGGACAAACAACTGGTTTTTACCTCCATGACTTCTTTTCGCACATCCACAATTCGGAACCAGTGCTGGAGCTGGGGGAAGCCTTCGAGCTTAGCATTACGCTCCTGGAGGGCCACTTTCCGTTTGCAGGACAGCTGGCGGCTGAAGTACTTAACCAGCTTGCTCTGTGGGGAGAAGAGATAACGTGATTCAGATGAGCTGTCACAGGGAGAAAATGCAATTCCTTCCTCACCATTCTATCCAGAATCACAGAATTTGATCACAGGGAGGGATTTCAATGGTCATCCATTCCAACCCAAAACTGAATAAGAATTCCAAATTCAACAGGAGCAACAGGTGATTACCCGACCTTTTCTTGAAGATCTCAAGGAGAAAGGACTTACCACCTGTCATTCAATATTTGGCTATCTCTGGTTATTGGAAAGTTTTTTCCAGAAAATAAGCATTAATTTGCCTCTCTGTTATATTCCCCCATTTTTCCTACTTCTTTTGCCTTCTTGTACAATTCTAATTATTCATCCACATGATCCTCTTCCAAATAATCAGACTGCTCTCATGCCTCTTGTGTCACCATCTTACCCTGGAAAACTGGTCCCTCATTCTATAAATTTATATGATGCGATACCCTGTCCCATACTGTCAAGTCTCAGTGGCTCTAACTTCATTCATTCAAAATTCACAACAATCTCAGTTCCTTAGTTGGACAAGTAAACTTACTTATGATTTTATATATGACTATTACATAATGTATAGATTTACATATTGTAATTTGTCACTAAAAATATCTCTTTGGGTAAAAATAGAAAATCTGATTAGTAGAGTAGACTATATAAGAGATGAAAGGAAATAAGTACCACAGTCCAGAATTTGATAAACCCCAAAACACAAAGTATAGAGAGAAAGCATTCTTTGTCCAGGTGGTGCAGTGGTTGGGCCTGGAGTCAGGAAGACACATCTTTCTGAGTCCAAATCCGGTCTCAGACCTTTATTAGCTGTGTGACCCTGGGCAAGTCACTTGACCTTATTTGCCTCAGTTTCCTAATCGGGAAAATGAGCTGCAGAAGGAAATGGCAAAACACTCCAATATTTTTGCCAAGAAAATCTCAAATGGGGTCACAAAGAGTCAGACAAGACTGAAATGATTGAACAACGAAATTCTTCATTCAATGAGCTTTCCTGAGAAGACTGGAAAACAGTTTGGAAAAAATAAGTTTGGACAAGCACCTTATGCCATACTCAAACAATACCCTAATGGACCTGTGATGACATGATTATGGGTATCCCTTCCAATAATGCCATCCTCGCCTGACCAGCCTGGGCACCATCTTGGATCTTTGTCCTCCCATGTCTTGGCTCCCCAAGTTTCCTTCAAGTCCCAGCCAAATTTAACCTTCTTCAGTAAGCCTTCTCCATCCCTTTTAATTCTAGCCCCTTCCCTACATTGATTGCCTTTGACTTATCCTGTCTATAGCTTTTTTGTACATAGTTGCTTGCATTTTGTCTCTGCTGTTAAACTGGGAGTTCTTCTGCCTTTTCCTTTTGCCTTTCCTTTCCCAAAACTTACCATAATGCCGGGTATATAGTAGGTACTTAATAAATGCTTAACTGAGTTATCATTAGGATTATGAATTTAGGAAAGAACAAGATTTAACCTAATGGGGGGAGGGGATAGTCAGCCAAAAAAAAACAGAATAAAAGGGAATAAAAGTTCTTTACTTACATAATGAAAATAAAGAGCACAAATCGAGTGTCTTGGAAAGGCAAACAGTTCTCAATTAATCCATGTCCTTGGATTTAGTCAATAGACATTTATTAAGTACCTACTATATGCCTGGAACTGTGTCAAACATTGGGAATACCAGAAAAGGCAAAAAATAGTCCCTGCCCTCAAAGAGCTCACAATCAAATAGGTGAGACAATAGGTAAGATATTGACAGGATAAATTGCTTGTAATCAAAAGAGGGAAATAACTGTCATAGAAAAAAAAAAGACTCCCTGCTCAAAGTTTGGATACAAGTTAGTAAAAAGTTTTATTGTTATATTAATAAGCCACAGAAAGGAAAGGTCGAATGAATTCCTCAGACATCCAAGTACTCTCTGCCTACTGAGTTACACAGAGGAACATAAAGATGCCAAGGCTGGTACACCAAATTATAAATGTGCTAAGCACAAGGTTCCATACAAATCACTGAAACATAGTACATAGTTCTCAAACATGGACTTGCAATATCGTACAGTTTAGTACTGGGAGAAGGAAGACAGCGGTGATGATGGGATCATAATGAAAGGTCTTCTAAGCAGAACTGGGGTGAAGAGGTGGGGAAGAGGGAATCCAAATGGAAGCTGTTTCCACAGTGGACTCATCCATGCCAGAAGAGGAAACTACAGGACCCCCCCCCCTTCTCTCTTTGCCTCCTTGAGGGGGAAGATATGTTCCTCATAATGAGGGCTCTTTCCATCCATCAATTTTCCTAGAATACTCCAGTTCACCTGCCTCCAAATACAGGCCTCTTTTCACCATAGCACAATGCCTCTAGTATAGAATGTAAATTCAGAATCACATATTCTTAGAGGTGGAAGGTCCTTCGGAAGGCACCTGATCCAACCAATACCTGAATGAAGACCTCCTGTCCAACACTCCCAACAAGTAAATATATGGCCTGTGCTCAAAGACCTTCAGTGGAGAAGAAGCCACCACCACCCCCAATGAGCTGAGGCAGCCCTTTCCACTTTGGGGAAGCTCTAAAAAACTAGCTAGAATTTATGTAGCATTTTAATTTCATAAAGTACTTTTACATCCACAAAGATTGTAAGTATACTATCTATGCCTCTGAAAAACAAGAAATTACATGTATATGGTACTTCAAATTTTACAGAATTTTTTCATATATAATCCCAAGACATTGACAAAAATGTTAGATGGAATGAGGCTAAGCTAAGCACAAATCCCTAAGGCATTTGGGTGCTGACCACTTTCCAAGCCTTTATTAAACCATTCATAACTACTCAAGCAATGTGTGTTATCCAGTTTTATCCTCACAATAGCCATGTGAGGTAGGTGCCATTATTATCCCCATTCTACAGACAAGGAAACTGAAGTTAGGAGGGTTTATAACTTGTTCAGGGTCACAAATCTAGTAAGCATATGAGGCAGGAGTTGAACTTAGGTCTTCTTGATTCAAAGTCCAATGCTCTGATTCACTGTACCACCTAGCCACCTCTAGGTACAAGGCAGCTTTTTCTGGCATTAGGCCTCAGTTTGCCTCTTTCCAACTCTGACATTCTTCTCTGAAGGCAGAGAATGCTTTGTTTCTACATTCCCAGGACATAGCATACTGACTTGTACGTATCATGGAATCACAGAATTGCAGGGTGGAAAGGGACTTTGGTGGCCGTCTGTTCTGATGCCTATCTGAACAAGAATCCCCTCTATGATGTGGATGACAAATGGCCAACCAGCCTCAGTAAACTTGGAACGCTCCACAGTCAGCACTCGGAAATTGAATTGAGTTACACCAAATTACATGCTAGGTGGAGCTGTGGATAAAGTACTAGGCTTGGAATCAGAAACACTCCTGAGTTCAGATCTAGTCTCAGATACTTACTAGCTGGGTGACCCTGGGCAAGTCACTTAATCCTGTTTGCCTCAGTTTCCTCATCTGAATTTTCAGGAAAAGGAAATGGAAAGCCACTTCCATATCTTTGCCCAGAAAACCCCAAATGCAGTTGTAAAGAGTCAGACAAGACAGAAATGATCAAGTAATGAAGGAATTACAGTATCTAGAAAGTGCTTAATGATACGTGTTGGCTGAATTTAACTGAATTCTCCACTCCCCACAGTCTCCACCATTCCTCTAAATAATTAGGCAGACACTGTCTCAAAGTTTGACTATTGTGGCCAGTTTAATATCTGTGTATTTTTGCATGGTCATTTTATCCCATTTAACGCTACTATTCTTCTTCACATTTTCAGATGGGGACACAGAGACACAAAGATGAGCCCAGTGGCGATAAATACCCTGAAGCTGGTATTTACTATCCTCCAACCCAGCCACTCTCCCAAGAAAGGACACAGTTACCCTAAAACCTGCCTATAGGCAGACTATACCTGATATTCTCCTCTAACCCCATGCAATTCATTCACCCATCTAGTCATTCAACAATTGCACCACCAGCTTTGTCACGAGTGCCAATCCAAACAGAGGTAGGGAGGGGGAGAAGAGGGGGAGAAGAAGAAGGGCAGCTAGGTGGTGCAGTGGATAGAGCACCAGTGCAGGAGTCAGGAGGACCTGAGTTCAAATCTCACCTCAGATACTTGACACTCACTAGCTGTGTGACCCTGGGCAAGCCACTTAACCCCAATTGCCTCATCCTGGGTCATCTCCAGTCATCCTGATGACTATCTGGTCACTGGATTCAGATGGCTCTGGAGCAGAAGTGAGGCTGGTGACCTGCACAGCCCTCCCTCACTCAAAAACAAAGTCAAGTGCAAGTCATGTCATTATTTCTCTGATGGCATGGTCTTCTTTGGCAGTGAAGGATGAACACACATTCAACAATTATGTATCTACTATGTGCCAAAAAGTTGGGGCTGGGGATATATAGACCAAAAAGAAATAATCCCTACCCTCAGGAAGTTTTGCATTCTGTTGGGGGAAACAGCATGTACACTAAAAATAAATAGTAAACACATGCAAAGCATGATGGAATTTGTATGATGTCAGGTGGCCAAGTCCAACCTACTCAAGTAGATGGCAATCATTTCAGAGGCTTCAGGAGGGCATTAACAACTAGGGGCATCAGGGTGGGCTTCCTGTAGGAAGTAGCTCTTGAGCTGAGCTTTGAAAGGAGAGCAGGATTCTCTAAGGAGGCCAAGATGAGAAAAGAGTGTGTTCCAGACATGGAAAATAACCTGTGCAAAGACAGTGATATGTCTTTCTAGTGGGTAATCACTGTGAGACAGGGAAAAACCAGAAACCAAACCCTGGCCAGGGTCAGAGATACAGGATAAACCATCCTGGAATCAACAGAGGACTAAGAAATCAGCCACCGGGCAAAAGCCAGAAGGCAGAGCGCATTTAGAGTGTACAACAGAGGGGTTGGACTACATAAAGTTTTGTGTGTCACAAACCTCTTTGGCACTCTGGGGAAGCCTATATTATTGGCTGCCTATATTCATAAAGAAAATGCTCAGTTTCAGTGAGAGGTTAATGAAAATAAATATGTAAATTTTTTCCCATTCCAAGATCATGGACTCCCTAAAATCTATTCATGAATCCTTTAGAGATCTACGGACTACAGGATAAGAACCTCTAGATTAGATTATCCCTAAAGTCCCTTCCATTCTAATAATCTATAAATCTAGGGACAGAAAGTATCCACTTACATTGTCCCAGTTTCTTCCCTCTGACCAATCAGCAGAGGGTAAGTGTAGAATCAGTTCAGCATCCAGTAGAAGTCAATCAAATGCCTCTAACTAGGGAGGAAGTCAAGGCCAAAGGGAAGAAACCAGGTTCCCCAGGGCAGCCCGGGGTCACCAAGAAGTTCCATTTAGTTCATGAACATTTAGTTCACAGTCTGGGATTAAAAGCAAGGTAGACAAACATTTAAGCCTTTGCTATGTGCTACAAGGTCTAACTGCACCAGGTAAACATTCAACTGGCCCTTGAGAGTTATATTTAAACACATTATTACTAATTATATTAAAAGATAGCAAGTTGGTACAGAAGATAGAACACTTAGCCTGGAGGAAAAAAAGACCTGAGTTCAAATCCAGCCTCAGACACTTACTAGCTGTATGATTTCAGGAAAGTTACTCAACCATTGTCTGCCTCAGTTTCTTTATCTGTAAAATGAAGATAACAATAGCCTCTAACTTCCAGGTGGTGAGGATCAAAAGCGATCCTATTTTTAAGTGATATATAAATGCTAGCTATTATTATTATTATCATTGCAAATAGTTCATTCTATTCAAATATACAAAGAAAACACTCCCTTCACAATTGCCCTGTGAGGTCAGTACAACGAAAATTATTATCTCTACTTTACAGATGAGGAAACTGAGGCACAGGCAGGTTAAGTGACTTTCCACAGGTCACATAGTAAATGCAGAATCAAAATAAAAGGCTGGGTCTCCTGCCTCTAAACCTTCTTCTTTTTTATTCCCCAAATCTGGCATGCTTTCCCTCCCTACCTCGCCTCTTACAAGTTCTAGCTCTCTTCAAAACCCTCTTCAGGTGCCACCTCTTCCAGGAAACCCTCTCTGATCCCCTTAGTTGCTAGTGGTGTTATTCAGTCATGTCAGTCCTGTCTGACTCTTTGCAACCCCATTTGGGGTTTTCTTGGCAGAGATATGGGAGTGGTTTGCCATTTCCTTCTCCAGCTTATTTAACAGATGAGGAAACTGAGGCAGACAGGGTGAAGTGACTTGACCAGGGTCACACAGCTAGTAAGTGTTGAATTTGAACTAAAGGAGATGAGTCTTCCTGATCCCAGGTCTGGTTCTATCCACTGCCACCTAGCTGCCCCTCAGCTGCTGGAAGCCCCTTTGAAATCACTTTGTATTTACATTCTGTCCACATGTTTCTCCCATTAGAAACTGAGCTTCCTGAAGTCAGGTTGGGGTTTTTTGTTTTGTTTTGTTTTGTTGGTCTTAGATCAGCACTGAGAACTGTGACTGGTCCAGACATGTACTCCCCATGAAGACACTCCCTCCGCTAAATCAATTAGCCAACTGTTCTGCAATTTGTATTCTTAGAAAATTCCCCTTAGCATGGGGATACTGAGTTTAAGGGACTTGCCTAAATCAGATAGTTAATATGTAAGCCAGGTCTTCTTGGCTGTAAAGAAGGTTACTCCTAGACTTCCTTTAGCAGTCTGGCACACATTAGGTTCTTAATAATTACTTATTGGTTTGCTGATTTTTTTCCACTATGCCACCCTGCCTCAAAATCTAACCCCAGAGCTGAGCTCTATTCGTTATCTCTGTCACTTTCTAAGCTACAATATCCTTCCCTGGTGACCATTCCCTTATACGTGCTCTCTCCCCCATTAGAAGACAATGCCTTTAATTTTGCACTTGTATCCTCTAAGCTTAGCCTGGGATTTGGCATATTGTAAGCACTTCAATTCTTTTTTTCATTCATTCTTTCATTTATCCAACCATCGCAATGGAAAATGAAGAAACCAAGAACCATCAAAAAAAGAATTTTCAAAATAAAACAACTGGCTGGTGGTGAATTTCATGGATGCTATAAGAAGGATATTAAAAGAATGTTCTGGATTAGAAGTCAAAAATCTGGCTTCTAATCCCAAGTCTTCCATCTTGTTTGATCCATACTCACTCTGTGGACCTCAATTTCCTGCTCTGACAAGTGGGGGCAAGAAAAGGTGAACTCAATGGCTTCTGAGGTCTCTTCGAGATCTAGATTTATGATTCTATAGTCAAAATGTCAGACCATTCCCTTTATTTCACACACAAGGAAACTGAGACCCAGAGAGAGGAAGAGATATAGCCAAAGTGACACAGGTTGTAAACACCAGAGACAAGATTTGAACATAGCTCCTCAGACTCCAGGGCCAATGCTCTTTCCATTGAACAACTTGACCTCCCATTCATAATGTAGGCTGTGTCTGGAACCTGAAAGAGACCTCAGAACTGTTCCATCGGCCTCAGTCCTGGTTATCTGGATCTCTGCCACCCAGAACTGAAGTTTGCCATTTGGTCACAAGGTGGCAGAAGAGCCCTTTCCGTAGTGGGTGGAAAATTTTCCAATCCATCAAGGCCCAGCATCTTCCACTTCTCATTACTGGACTTTGTATTAACATGAGAGTAAATTTAGCTGCATAATCACGAAAATATGTAACTGGCAGTACCACGTGACAGGGCTAAAAATAGGTCCTTTTAAGGCCCCTGACGCAAGGTGGGGAAATTTTCTTTCATCACCTAAACCAAGATAATGATAATAAGCATGTATTGGAGTCAGTGGGAGACCTGGGTTCAAGTTCTAACTCCAACTGTGCCCCTGGGTAACTTAACCTCTCAGCGTTCAGGTAAAAACGACATATGATTATTGATTAATTATACATTATTATTGATAATTATATATTACTATATATTCACTAGCCATGTAACCTTGAGCAAGTCACTTCACCTTGTTTGCCTCAGTTTCCTCCTCTGTCAAATGAGCTGGAGAAGGAAACAGCAAACCACTCCATTATCTCTGCCAAGAAAACCCCGTGGACAATGTGATCCACAGGTCATGAAGAGTTGGAAACGACTGAAAGACCGACGGCATAATGAGTAGTGAGCTGGCCTCAGAGTCAGGAAGCACAGGTTTACGTCCCACCTGGTTATGTGGCCCCGGAAGCCTCTCAGGAATCTAATCAATTCTATAAGAATAACAAACGGGAAAGCTTGCATTGGTAGAGGGAGTTCCCAAACCAGGAGTGTTCCAAGTCAATGAAATCACAAGCGTGGGTCACAAAGATGTTGATAATGAACATGACAACAAGATATGACATCACTTTTGTTATAGAAAGCTGTGTGACCCTTGGAAAATCACTTAGCGCCTCATCTCTCAGCCTTAGTTTTCCCACCTGTAAAATGGGGGATATTAATAGCACCTACCTCCTCAGTTGTTGCGTGTGTTCATCCTTCATTGCCAAAGAAGACCATGCCATCAGAGAAATAATGACATGACTTGCACTTGACTTTGTTTTGAGTGAGGGAAGGCTGTGCAGGTCACCAGCATCACTTCTCCTCTAGAGCCATGTGGATCCAGTGACCAGATATTCATCAGGATGACTGGAGATGACCCAGGATGAGGCAATTGGGGTTAAGTGACTTGCCCAAGGTCAAGCAAAGCTAGTGAGTGTCAAGTGTCAGAGGTGAGATTTGAACTCAGGTCCTCCTGACTCCTGCACTAGTGCTCTATCCTCTGCACCACCTAGCTGACCCTTAATTATTGCAAGCCTCAAGTGAGATAATATTGTAAGAAACTTTGCAATCCATAAACTGTTATAAAATGCTAGTTAGTAGTAATAGTCAGGTATGGGTTAGACTAAATTGTATTGGAAGGGTAATTGGCACAGTGGTTACAGCATTAGGTCTGGAGTGAGGAATAGCTGAATTCAAATCTTTCCTCAAACTCTGACTAGCTATGTGAAATTGGGCAAGTCATTTAACCTCTGTCTACTTCAATTTTCTCATCTGTAAAATGGGAATAATAAGAGCACCTATTTCTCACGGTTGTAAGGATAAAACGAAATCTTTCTAAAGTACTATGCAAATCTTCAAGTACTATATGAAGTCTAGATGTCATTATTATTATCATCATTATTATTAAATAAATGTTTTACTCACAACCACCCTGCGAAGTAGGCAGTACAAGCATTATTACCATCCTCATTTTACAGATAATGAAACTGAGGCTCAAGGTGCAGAGAAGTGACTTGCCCAGGGTGGATCCCACAGCTAGATCCCACTGGACCCGAGATTCAGCACTAAAAGTCCAATGAGAGGGAGCTGGGCTAGCATCACAGAAATATACAAATCTTCAAAATAGAGGGGACCTCAAAAGCCACTGAGTCCAAAGAGTACCTGAATCTTTAAAAATCCCCTCTGCAACACCCCCACCCCACAAATGGCCATCCAGTCTTTATTTCAAAAGCTCAGGGGGTGCTGATTTGGGGGGTTTGAGAGATGAGGAAATCCTACCACCTCCTTAGGTGGTCAACTTTACTTGGACACCATGGGCAGCTCTATTAGCTAGGAAGTGCTTCCTTAAATCAAGTTCAACTCTGCCTCCACCCACTGCTAATGCTTCTGACTTCTGGGGCCACACAAAATGAGGCTACAATCTCTGGATTCACCAGCTTGTCTACGTCCTCCCTAAAATCTCCTCAACAACACAGCCACAAGCTGTGGCCATCTATTCTCTGATAATTGTCAGAAAGTGTTTTTTTTTTTTCCTTTATGGAGAACTTACCTTTTTTACAAAATTTACCCCCTGCTATAAATTCTGGGCTCTGGGGTCAAGCAAAAAAAAGAATCTTAATGATAGGTCTTCAGATACTTGAAGACAGCCAGTTCTGATCAATCTTTGCTTCTACACATGAAACATCCACAGTTCCTTCAGGTATATTAAAGCTACACTATAGAGGGTCTTGTATTGTATACCAGGGTCAAACAAGCAAGTGGTCCAATGAATCTAGGATCTTAATCAAGGTGAAAATTCCTTTCAATTTAACCTTGGCAATCCACATCATCCATAATTTCACCCAGGGGGTCCACTCAACGTGGCAGGGGGCGCTCCTTGCATTCTCTTGACGTTAGTAAAATGCCAATGGCACACTTGGATTATCTACCTGTTATCACTTATTCTTGCCACAAGGCAGATCCATTGGTCCTACAATGCCAGTTAATGATAGTTTACAAGCAGCATCCCATCTGGCTCTCGCGACCAGGAAATTAATTGTCCCATGGCCCTTATCCTACAAAATAAAAATGAACATGGGTCCAGCTAAGACAGCACCTTCTCTTCCTCCCACACCCTTTACCCTGGAGCCCCTGCCCACCAAGGGTGTGTTCCAGCCTGACCTGGGTACCTCCAACTGAGAACCCAGTAGGTATCAGTTACCAAACACCTGAGACAGAAATAAAACAGTGGGCGCTTGCAGCCAAGGTTCCTGCAGCCAGGGGCCCAGAGCTACCCACAGGTTGCCAGGGCAACCGTTGTCAGAACATCCAGCGTTCTGGCAGAGGCTAGCTGACAGCCACTACCAGCAAAGGAGGGATAGAGGGGGAGGCGCTCACTCTGGTAGCAACCAGCTCATTTGTGTCTGCATGCAAATTTTATTCTGTGTCTGGGGAACCCATGAGAAACAACATAAGCTCACATTTCTGGAGGGTTCTGGCTCATAGGAGTCTGTAGGGTCAGGTAGTCAGGTATGGTTATCCCTCATTTTACAGATCAGGAAACTGAGGCCAAACACAGTGTAGTCATTAACTAGAGTCATACAGCTAATAAGTGTCTGATAAAGAGATGGATAGTGCATGCTCAGAAAAAATCATGAACATCACTGCAAAGCCCTAAGAAAGCAACTATCGACTCCTCAGCCTACCTTCTCATTTCTGAAAAAGGGCTTTATGAGAATGATGCTCACATGTTCAGAAGGCAATCTCGCTCACGGCATGAGAAGCAAGTAGGCAGATTTTTTTTAAGAGGCAACATGGCATGGTGAAATAAAAGCTGTCCCTGAAGCAAGGCAGACTTGGGTTCAAGTCCTGCCTGATTAACTCAGTGGTAGCATGAATCTGAGCAACTTACTTCCCATCTCAGTGTTCTAGTCTCAGCAACTCTCTAAGATTATTAAGTGGCAATGAAGGTACCATCTTGCATTGGTAGAGAAAGTTTTCTCATCTGGGAATTATTTTCTTTCTTTCTTTCTTTTTAAGCAATCAGGGTTAAGTCACTTGCCCATGGTCATACAGCCATAAGAGTCTAAAACCAGATTTGAATTCAGGCTCCCCTGACTCTAGGGCCAGCACTCCATCCACTTAGCTGCTCTATTTTTCCTTTGAGGGTGGGATGGGGTGGAAGCCAATTGGGGTTAAGAGACTTGCCCAGGGTCACACAATTAGTGTCAGAGACCAAATTCGAACTTAGCTCCTCCTGATTCCAGGACCAGTGCTCTATCCACTACTCCATTTAGCTGCCCATCTGGGAATGAAGCCAGTGAAATTTTAGTTCCAATCTCTAAGCCTATTCCATTTTTATATTAAAGACCTTTCAAATTTTAATTTTATTTTTAGGCAAGTAGAGACATTTAAAAATTAACATTATCACTTGGCACAAATCAAGATACAGTGCATTAATCATATTAATCTTATTGCTATGTTAGATAAAGTCTTTGCCATTTCTTCATTTTTACAGTAACTTAACTGACCGAAATGTATAGAGATTACAAGATTTCATTATACTTATTGTTTAGACATATATGAAAATCATACCAGTTTCCCTGAAAGACATGAACAATTCAGATTACTCTGTTTGATGACCTTCTGATTATTAGTACCAATGGAGACATCCAATGAGAGACTGCATGCTGTCCAGGTACTCTCCTGCATCATAAAGGATGTGCAGCACAGAGGACAAATAGAAGGGAGATTCCCTGTAAATAACAATGTTCTCCAGAATCTCCTGTTTTGGTTGATTGCATCAAGCTCTGGAACATTGCAAAGCCTCTTTAATGGAGCCATAATCATTTCAAACACAAAAAAAAAATGGCCAATCTATCCACAGAGGAAAAATGAAGAGGATGAAAATGCCTGTTTTCCAGACTATGAGAGACAATTAGCTAAACAGACTATAGAGCAAATGTAGTCATATAAATCTTGAACAGTTAAGACAGATGGACCAGCAAATGGGGCCAGAGATT
Organism: Notamacropus eugenii; assembly: GCF_028372415.1. Classification (NCBI taxonomy): domain Eukaryota; kingdom Metazoa; phylum Chordata; class Mammalia; order Diprotodontia; family Macropodidae; genus Notamacropus; species Notamacropus eugenii. The sequence goes on along the minus strand of NC_092875.1, from coordinate 27,676,378 downwards.
AGGAGGAGAAAGAAAGCAGGCTAGATGGTATATTGGACATTGTAGATTTTTTTAATGACCCTGAGCTCCATCCCGAAACAAAAGTACAACTTTTTAACCCCAATATCCTTCAAGAGATGCAATTTGGTGATGAATCATCTAATACCAAAACCTCCAAAGAGTCAAAACTGCAAGCCACAGGGTAATGGGGAAATGCATGGTCAATGGGAGGAGATCACAGAATATTCCCAATGGTAATATTTAATCAGCATTTGGTTCCCAGAAATATTGCTATTAGCCCTATCCCCCAAAGAGATCAAAGAGAGTAGAAAGAACTCATGTACAAAAATATTTTTAGCAGCATATATCATGGTGGCAAACAACTGGAAACTGAGGTGGTATTCATCAATTGGGGGATGGTTGAACAAGTTATGATATACTAATGTGAAGAGAAAATAATGTGCTGTAAGAAATTATAATTGATCAATAAACATTTATTAAGTACCTAATATGTGCCAGGACTTATGCTAAGCATTGGGCATGCATAAAGGGCAAAAGACAGTCCTCACCCTCAAGGAGCTCACATTCTAACAGGGGAGACAACATGCAAAAATACATATACAAACTGACAGTATTATACAAGATAAAAAGGAAGTAATTAGCAGAAGGAAGGCACTAGAATTAAGAGAAGTTGGTCAAGGCTTCCTATAAAAGATGAGATTTACTTGGGATTTCAAGAAAGCCAGGAAAGTCAATAGGTAGAGTTGAGGAGGGAAAGCTTTCCAGGGACAGAAGACAGCCAGAGAAAATGCCTGGAGCTGAGAGATGGAGGGTCTCCTTCATGGAACGCAAGGAGGCCAATGTCACTGGCCCAAAGAATATTTGTTGGAAAGGACAGCGTAAGATGGCTGGAAAGATGGAAGAGGGCTAGGTCATGAAAGGGTTTGAATGACAAACAGATGATCTTGTATTTGATCCTGGAAGTGATAGGGAGTTACTGGAATTTATTGAAAAGGGATCTCCACTTTCAGAAAATCACCTTAATGGATGGATAGAGTCTATGTTGGAATGGAGAAAGACTTGAGACAAATAAGACTCCCCAACAGAGTATCACAGTAGTCTAGGTGTGAGGTGATTAGGGCCTGCACTAGAGTATTGGAAGTGATGGAAGAGGATGGCTTCAGAAAAGCACAAGGAGATTGTATGAACTGATGCAAAGTTAAGTGAGTAGAACCAGGAGAACACTTTTCACACTAATGACAATATGGTAAGGACTTTGAAAGACTTAAGAACTCTGAACGACACAAGGACCAACCACAGTTCCAGAGGACTGACAATGAAACATGCTGTCCACCTCCAAGTGATGGACTCCAAGGACCTACCAAAGCATACAACTTGCTTTGTTTTGTTGGATGTAGGTAATGTGGGGATTTGTTTTGCTTGTCTATATGTATTTGTAATGGGATTTGCTTTTCTTTCTTTCTCAGTAGGAGGAAGGAGGGTGGAAGTTTGGAGCTGAAAATTAAATTTAAAAATAAATGTTTAACCATGTGTTGTAGTACTGGAGAAATTGTTGAGTGATTGCTTTTTTTTTAAGAAAGGCAATACAGAAGAGTGCATAGAGCTCTCAAGAATTGGGAGCCAGAAGACCTGGGTACTAATTCTCTTTCAAAGTCTTTAAGACTGTGGACAAGTCACTTAACCTCCCTGCTCCTATGCCTCTTTACCTGTAAAATGTGGTAAGAGTCACACACCCTACCTCACAAGAACATTGCTATGTGATAAGCCCATGATGTCACCAATGTAGGAGTCTGTCCACCAGCACAGACTATAACTTGTCTAGGACCTAGAACATAGTTCCAAAGAACTGCCTAAATTTAGAAGAGGATGATTCATTTGCCCATGGACACATAGCAAGTAATAGGCAGGAGCAGGATTTGAACTCAGGTTTTTTTTTTTTTTTTTTGCTTCATTCTCTATACAATATCACTATGCCTGTTGTGAAGCTTCATACATTTTAAATCAGTAAAGAAATGTGAATTATTGTCCAAAACATCCTGGTAACATATAGTGATTTTTTAAGTCACTATCTATCCTTATTTAAAGAGACAAACTCAATAGGTTATAAAGTGTTTCCCTTTCTTTGAAAGCATCTGAGAGGCATCTCCTCAAGTACAGACTGACACAACACAGAGAACTCAAGATAATTAGCTGGTGAGGACCTAAGTCAGGAGAACCATCCTTTTCCTTGTTCAGTAAAAGCGAGTTGACAAAACAGCTCTCACCCAGACTTTCTGAAGATATAGCGGAATGCAGGAAAAGGGATCTGATTTTAGGGGGAGAGGAGAGGAACCAGTGGTTATGTAGTTTCTTTCCAGAGCCCAAATGGCCTGAGGTGGGAGTTCCCTGGTCCTCCTGGCTTCCTTTGACCTTCCCTTTTCTTCTTTTGAGCACAAGTTAAAGTCTGGAGATCTCAGAGTGGACTTTCCTAGCCCAAAAGATGGCAGCAGCTGGAGCAATGATAGTTTTCCCAGAGAAGCTCCTGGCAGCGGTGAGCACTCTGCCTGAGAGAGTAATTAATGGACAACATTCATGAATCCAAAATTCCTGTGCAGGGGAAATAGAGTAGGGTTGGATTCCCTAGGCAGTATGACCCCAAAATCTAGCCTTCTAGACAGAGGAGGGGAATTACCTAGACAATACCTCTTGAATTATCCCAAGTTTAAGGGTTTGCAAGTTGAAGAGTTCAGGAACTTAACCTTCTAGAGAAAGAAAAGGGCATTTCCTGCCCATATTTCCTGACATAATGTGCTCCTTGGAGAAAGACAACCATCCAAGATTATTCATGGGCTCTCTAATCAGAAAGCAAAGCTAACGAATTAGTTATTCAGACCATCCAGGTCCAGTGGAAGAGTTGAAACCACAGTGTGGCATGAGTTTCATCAGTGTCACCTCAAATGTTTTCAGGAGAAATAGGGACACCTTTTATCCATATTAGAGTCAATCTAGACAGGAACTATGTTTTCAGTATATTAGGAGATTTTCCTGGAGTAACTTCACGTGAGGACAATAAGCCAAAAGGAGATAATAACCAACTCAGGAAATGAGGCTCTTAGGATTGACCCTGATCCAGGTTAGCCCAGAGTTTTAGGGGGCCCCTAAGCTGCAGTAAAGTGAATCTTATTTTTTAATATTCCATATGACATTCTACTCACTAATGCACACTGATCCTCCTTGCAGTAAACCAGAAATGGGAAAATTTTGTGTGAAATGAAATCATAAAATAAAATGGGAATCATGGGGATGCTTTTCTTAGAGAAGAGAAAATTCAGGGAGATCATGATAGCTCTCTACAAGTACTTAGGGGACTGACATGAAGAGGGACAGAGGTAGACTTGGTCTCCTTGGCCCCAGAGGGCAAAATCAGGAGCCATGGGTGGAAATTTCAAATATGGACTTGACATAAAGAGAAAATTTCCTTGCCATGAACTGCACAGTTTTGTGGGATTTATCCCCAGGACCTCACATAGCACCTAGTACTTAGCAGGCATTTAATAAATAAATGCTTTGTGACTGATCACAAATTCCTAAGGTATGTCCCACTAGCAGCCCTAAGCTCAAAAATCCTACAATCCAGTCTTTTATCCAGAGAAGGGAGAATTTCCTGGGCAGAGAGAAAGGAGAGAACAGTGGATATGGTTCCTCAGAAAGGTCAACAATGTGTGCCTCCACTTTTTCCTCCTCTCACTCTCCTCTTAACGCCTTTTGATATGGCTTCCAAATTTCTCATCCCACCAAAACTGCTCTCTCCAAAGTTATCAATGATCTTAGGTGTCAAAACCAGTGGCCTTTTCTCAATCCTCAGTCTCCTTGACCTCTCTGTGCCCTTTGACTCTGTTTGTATCCTCCTTGATACTCTCTCTAGGTTTTGGGACTCTACTTTCTCTTGGTTTTTTCCCTACCTTTCTGACCACTCCTCCTCTGTCTCCTTTACTGGATCCTCCAGATCATACCCTCTAACTATAGGGGACCCTCAGGGCTCCATCCTGGGTCCTCTTCTCTTCTCCCTCTATATTACCATTCTATGCTGATTCTCAAATGACCTATCCTGCCCCCAATCTACTATCTCCAACCTCCTTTTAGACATCTTGAACTTGATGTCCAGTAGACATCTTAAACTCAGTACATCCAAACCAGAGCTCATTATCTTTCCCCTTAAACCTCCCACCCTCCTACCTTCCCTATGACTGTTGAGGGCAATACTTTTTTCCCAGCCCCTCAGCCTCCCAAGCTGGATTCCTCACTCTCTCTTACCTCCCTGATCCAAGATGTTGTCAAAGCCTGTTGATGTTACCTTGGCAGCATCTCTTAAATATTCCTCCTCTCCACTGGCACTGTCCCTCACCCAGGCCCTCATCACCTCACACCTGGACTACTGTAATAGACTACTGGTGGATCTGCCTACCTCAAGTCTGTCCCCACTCCAATCCATCCTCCATTCAACCACTGAAATTCTTTTCCTAAAGTGCAGGTCCCATCATGTCACCCCCTTCTCAATAAACTGTCTTCCTGTCTCCTCCAGGATCAAATGCAAAATGCTGTTTGGCTTCAAAGCCCTTCCTAACCTAGCACCCTCTTCCTTCCCAGTCTTCTTACACCTTACTCCCCAATACATACTTCTCAATCCAATGGCACTGGCTTCCTGGCTGTTCCATAACGAAGACATTTACTTCGTCTCTCCTCTCTAGGCATTTTTCTGGCTGTCCCCCATCCTCCATGCCTGGAATGCTCTCCGTCCTCAACTGCACCTTCAGAATTCCCTAGCTTCCTTTAAGTACCAACTAAAACCCCCTCTTTTACTGGAATCCTTCCTCAGTCCCTCTTAATTACCGTATCTTCCCCTTTGTTAATTATTTCCTATTTATCCTGTATATAATTCACTCTTGTGTGTGAATCTGAATGTTGTCTCTCCCATTAGACTCTAAGGTCTGTAAGGGCAGGGACTGTCTTTTGCCTTGTTTTATATCCCCAGTGCACAGCACATTGCCTGGCACACAGTAGGCGCTTAATAAATGTTGACTGATTTCTGCTATAGCTGGCCTAGTTCTGAAAATTGAGGTGGGAAAGAATGCTCACTATACCAGGGAAGGCTCACACTGAGTTGGGTAGAAATTATTTCAATAAAAAAAATAAAATAAGTATCCATAAAACATGCTAAAGATTAAAAAAAATAGCAGGTTTTTTCCCACTGCATACCACACGGCAGCTACATGAGGGTACAAAATCCCTACCAGGAAAGAGTGACTTCTTCCATATACCCCAAGTTTCTAAGGCCCTAGCCCCAGGCTAGGCAGAAGATGGTGCTATATAGTTGGATATACTACCAAAAACCAATAGCAACAACAAAAAAGACACTGGATCAGTTAGGGAGAGAAGGGAAAGAACGCTTATTAATTTACAAATAAAATGAAATGACAGATTAAAAAAAAAAGCAAGAACACACTGAACTTAGAAAATCTATGTTCTAGCCCCAGCTCTCCCATACAGTAGCTGTGTGAGCTTGTTAGACAAGTCCCCTAATCTCTCACAGGTAGAAACCTCAGTTTTCTCACTCTGAAAATGGGAACAAAGTGTTTAAGATGATTGTACATCAGACTGCATGCCATCTTGGGAAGATGGGGGAAGGGGGATTTTAGAACACAAAATCTAAAAAAGTGAATGTTGAAAATGAAAAACAAATAAAGAATTTAAAAAAAGAAGAAAATGGGAACACTAAACCATGCATGGCCTACTTTATAAGTTTGTTGTGAGGAAAGTGATTCCTAACCTGTAAAAGTGCTAAATTAATGAGTTTTTATTTTTATCCCTTTATCTTTTTATACTGCAAACAGGCACTATTTCCAGGGTAAACGTTGAAGAATCAAAATTCCCTATTTATTAAATCCCAACAATATGCAACGTATTGTGCTAATTGTTGGAAATATGAAAAAAAGAAAAGCCCCCTCCCTTAGGGAATCTTGTGTCCTAGGAATTGGGTGGGGGGAGAAAGAGTAAGTAAAAATAAGTAAAAGTAAAAATAAGATCATTTGAAAAAGGAGAAACCATTAATGGCTGGGGGAGAGAGGCAGGGAAGAAAGATTCTCCATAGAAGGTAGCACCTAAAGTGAGCCTTGAAGGAATCTAGACATTGGAAGAGATAAGGAGCCAGTGAATACCATTTATGGGGGATAGTATGGAAAAAAGACACTGAGGGAATTAGTGGCAGATAAAGCAAGTTATTTTATATCAGAAAACTACTGTGTCCATTTCTTAGGGATATTACATCCATGGTATGGCTGAATCTGGGCAGCTAGGTAGTGCCATAGTGCATAGAGCGCCAGGCCAGGAGTCTGGAAGATTCATCTTCCCAAGGTCAAATCCAGCCTCAGACACTTAGTAGCTGTGTGACCCTGGGCAAGTCACTTCACCCTATTTGCCTCAGTTTCCTCATCTGTCTGTAAGGTGAGCTGGAGAAGTAAACAGCAAACCACTCCAGTGTCTTTGCGAAGAAAACCCCAAAGGGGGTCCAAAGAGTCAGACACAACAAAAACCACTGAAATGAAATGACTGATTTCATGTACATTAATAAGGCATTCCATGAGAGTTTTCTAACACAGTATACCACCCGCTTCACCTATCAACCTCTCAATCACTTCCTACTTTGGCAGAATAAGTGCATTTTCATAACAGAAAATGAGAACAAAGGATGAACCTCAAGATCACCCTCCTCTATTATCTCACACTGCAGAACTGCTGCTGCTCATTCACCTAATCACCTGTCAGAGCCGCACTGAGGAATTGGCTTTTTTCTAGGACCTGAGCTCAAATTTCATGCTTGCTCCATATGGAAAGATGGGCAAGGCAACTTACCTCTCTGGGTCTCCATCTGCCCTTTTTGAAAAGGACAGCAAACTGTACCTATGCTATGGTGCCTACCTCATAAGGCTCCTAAAAGAATCAAGTGACATGAGCAGTAGGACCCAAGTTCAAATCCAGACTGACATTTACTAGCTGTGTGACCCTAGGCAAGTCACTTTACCCTGTTTGCCTCAACAACAAAAAAATGACAGTATTCATTAAAAAAAGGCTTGAGAATCCTAAATGGCAGATATGATCATTATTTTTCTTGTTTCCAATTTTACTATCATAAAATAATCATGTAAATGATTTCCAAGCAACCTTGTAAGTTAAGCAGGCCAATGTTATTATCTTCCTTTTTCAGAAGAAGAAAGTAAAATACATAGATCCTGCTAAGCAATGAAGGTGGGGTGGCTATCGCACATTGATAGGTCAATAAGAATTTATTAAGGCCTGCTATGTGCTGGGCTCTGTATTAATCTATGGGAATGAAAAGAAAGGCAAAAAAACCCAGCCCTGGTCTCAAGGAGCTCACAATCTAATTGGGAGACACATTATGCAAATTATTTACACACAGACAAGAAATATAGGCTCAGGTGAAGGTAATCTCAGAGAGAAAGCCAGGGCTGACCATGCCCCTAATTTCTAGCATCAAGGAGAAATGGAAAAGAATGGAGAATTTTAAAGAAGACTTGTAGAAAGCCAAGAAAGCTGGGAAACTGACACAGACTAACTTGAACAAACCTGAGAGTCCAACCAGATCGAAGGAAGCCGGGATGGTGTCAAAGCAGAAACAATGCCTTTGAACCTGCTTTCAAATCCTGTCTGCTACTTACCACCTGTGTGACCTTGGGAAAGTCATCTTCCATCTCTGAGCCTGCAGCTTCATCTGTACAATCGAGGAGTCTGATTAAATATCCTCCATCTGAATGGATGATTCCACGGCTTTGGGGAGCTCATAATCGTTTTGAATCACAATTCCCTCTCCTCTTCCCCAAAAAAGAAGAAGCTCTACTCACAGGGACCCCTGAAACCATCTCAAATACAGACTGTGCACAATGGAAAGAACACTGGCCTCACAGTCCAACCTTTTGAACAACCTTGGATGCCTGGACAGATCACAGAGTGGTCGAATGGCTTAGGTGTAACAAGAACTATATTTGGACTTGGGTTCGAATCCCACCTCTGAAATCCCAGCTTTGGGATTTGGGGCAAAGGGCTTAATGGGGCTGAGCCCTCAATTTCCTTACCTGTAAAATGGGGGAATGAATGCCTATCATAACCTATCTCGTAGAAGAGCTGTGAGACTCAAATGAGATCATGCCTATTGAGTGTTCTGCAAACATTCCAGGGCTTTGGACATGCCAGTCTGTATAACTACTTTGGAAAAAGTAAATACATAACATTTACCTGTGATTTCCTTAGTGCAGGGGAGCTCTTAGCGAGGAGAACCCCCTCTACTGGGGAAGCTTAGTTCCTGCTCTGCTACTTAGTCTTAGAAGGCTGCCTCCAATGGCTTAAGTGGCTTCTCCAATATCACACAGGCAATAAGTAACAGGCAGATTTGAATCCAGGTCCCAAAGCTAGCTGTCTGTCTACTGAGTCTCCGTTTGCTCAAGGTTAGTACCCTTTCTTAGCCTAACTCCAGTACCCTGCTCTTAAGTTCAATACTTTTTCCTGTCATCGTCATTTAAAAAAACGACCCAAAGATCTTAGAAAAAGACCAGCTCTTACACTTACTACTTAGAGATCTTCTCCAAGTCACTTTCCCTCCTCTGGGTCTCAATTTTCTCCTCTGTAAAGTGGGGCAGGGGTCAGTGGATGGTCTAGATATAGGACTTTATAGAAGTTACTTCAATCTGTAGACTCCAGCCTCATCTTATATAAAATGCAGGAGTCTGCCTAGATAGAATATGAGGTCTCTTCCAGCTCCAAAGAGAGGATCTTATATGAAAAGAAAGAAAGAGGCCAGTGGATGTGGGATGAGGAGAAACCCTGGCCCATTTCAGCCTGGCTCATCCCCAAGAGGGAGGCTGTGTTTGAACTGAGGGAAGGACAATTTCAGCTAAATATCAGGAGGGGGAAAGCCTGAACAGTCTATGCTATTATTAGCCCAGAAGAGAGTCTCATGGAAGGAACATTTCTGAAGCTCTATTTATTACTTAACAATATTGAAAATTAGATAGAAGAAGTCAGGGGAAGGAACCCCACAATCTCAGATGCCTGGGTGGCCCAGTCTCCAGAATAAAACAGAAAAATGTTTTGAAAAATAAGGGAGTTATATAAATGCTATGATAAGTCAAGACTCTAGGGCGAGTAGGATGGTGCCCTTCCCCCTAAAAAATGTCTGAGATTTATTAAAATCAGTAGTTAGAGTGCCAGGCTTGGAGTTAGGAGACTTCAGTTCAAATCTGCCTGGGTATATTATTAGCTATGTCACCCCTGGGCAAGTCACATAATCTCTGTCTACCTCAGTTTCCTCAACTATAAAGTGGGGGTAGTAATAATAATAGAATCTATTATTGAGGATTAACAGAGATGATATAAGACACAGTAGGCACTTAAATAAATACTTATATTTAAGAGCTTTTGACTTTTCCCACCTCTATTTACCCATTAAAACATTCCCCCCCCCCCCATCCACACCACCCCTCCTCTCCCAGGGACTCTCCTTTTCTTTCTTCCCTTTTTTCTGTCTATTCAGGAGTGGACACGGCCCTGCCACCTGCACATGAAAGCTGCTGACAAACTTTGCCCAGCTGGTCACCTCTCCCACCACCCCTCCCCACCCCCAACACCCATACACCAGCAATGTAGGGGCTTAGGAATAGGACCTCTGTATCCACCCAAGAAACTTTGCCTGTTTCCTTGGGCACGCAAAGATAAGTGTCCTGGCAGCCATGTTTATGTATCCCCAACCCCACTGGCCTGAAGAACTGGTATAGGAGCATATGAGAGGGAGGAGGGCAGGAGTGGGGAAACACTAACTAATCCTATTGGTTTCCTTTTACAGAGGAGGTAACTGAGGCCTAGAGAGGAGGTGCACCTGTGTTCTAAGGCCCTTCCCAGCTCTGATATCCCCTGTTTTCGGGGTTCTCCAAGCTCTCACATTCTCTGTTCTAAGACCCCTGCCAACTCTGACATTTCCTGTTGTAAACCCCTTCCCCATCTCACATTCTCTAAGGTCCCTTCTGGTTTAATGAAACCATGGTGATGAAGATCCCAAAGATAACAGGTGCTGGGGCCCCGTGGCATTATATTTGGATCAGGCCTCACTATTTCATTTATTTTTAGACTGGAGTTTGGCCAGGCCAGGGGTGGCCCCATGAGACCTTGTGCTACTTGTTTCAAACTTGGGTTCCCAGATGCTTAGTGAAAAGAAGACATGCCCTCCCTTTCTCTCAGCACATTAAAGACGGTTGAAGTCTTTAAAATTTTTTACTTCATGATTTTAAAAAACTAAGTTTCACATTAAATGTTTTTAATTTTGATAAAATTCAGCCTGATAATCAAATTCTATCATGTTCCCACTTTTCTTTAGAGGAACTTGCTATGATGAAACATAACCTTAATGGTTTCTTGCTTCTTTTTAAAGAGTTCATTTCAACGTGCGTTTTGCATTTGCAATCATAGATTTTGAACTGATGGAGACCTTCAAGGTTATCTAGATCAAACCCCTCAATTTTTCAGACTAGACAATAGAGAGGTTGCTTAGGAACTCAGCTCCTGACTTGTGGGCTAGGGCTCCTTCCCCAGTACACTGCCAGGCCAGGCTGAATTGTGGATCTGCTGGAAACAGGTTAGCACTGGGTCTGGGGTGATAATAAGCACCTCTACAGAAGGCAATGGGTTTCAGTACAGGGAAAGGGCAGGGGAACAAAGCAGAACAAGGCAGATAGCAACAAGATTAGCTAGGAACATCATTCTTTAGGTAGAGCCCTATTTAGACCCCCAAGCTCTCACACTATCCCTGCTTAAAACAGCAACTGCTACCAACTCCTTGTAGAGGCATTGCTAAATGGAATCAAACTGAATATGAAATCTCTACAGTCACAGAATGTCAGGGCTGGGAGGAGCCTTAGAACAGGGGATGTCAGGGCTGGGAGGAGCCTTAGAACAGGGAATGTCAGGGCTGAGAGGAGCCTTAGAACAGGGGATGTCAGGGCTGGGAGGAGCCTTAGAGATCATACCATCTAACTTCTTCATCATATATGAAGAAATGTATATTAATAGTACTTTTCTATAGCACTTTAAAATTTACAAAGTATTTTCCCATCAAAAATCTTGCAAGTTGGGAAATGCATGTTGTTACTCTCATTTTACAAGTGAGGAAACTGAGGCTCAGTGCAGTTAGTAACGTAGGATCTTATATCTGGAGGTAAATTAAGAGACTTACCCAAGACTTAGCTGGGTTCAAGGTCACCCAGAACATCACAAAGCTGAGATCTGAATCCACATTAAGTGACTTCTATACGGTCACACAGTTACTAAATGCTGAAGTAAGAACACTAAGACAGTTGTTCCAACTCCACACCAGAGATACAAAGTGTCTGATCTATCCAAACAGCCATGGAATGACTGACCCAGACAGGGCAAGGATCTGTGGGCTATCCCCCAAGACATTAGACAGTGATGGTCTGCACTATATAAATGCTAGCTATTATTAGCTGGTACTGTTATTTTGCATCTTTTTGTATAACCAGCATGTAGCACAGTGCCTAGCACATGGTAGGTATTTAATAAATGTTTGTTCACTGTATAACAACACACCCCTATCAGCTTCATTGAAGGCATAGAAATCCAATCAAAACACAAGCAGGGGCTGCCTGTCAGCACTGGTCCCAACATGCTTAGCCTGCTTAGCAGGCCTCAGTCTCCCCAATCTATTTTTATCCAGGGTCATTAGATAATGTACTTCATGGATGGGCTTGCATGCAGATTTTCGATGTTATCTTTAAACTGCTGGCTTTGGAAACCAAAGCCAGGTTCAGCACCCTGGATAGGGTCACCCAAAGTTACCCCCAAGGAATTTCTATAAAAAAAGATGCCAGTCCCCATAAAAGACACCAAAATAATACTTCAGCTTTTTCAAAGCTCATTTGAACAAATTATCTAAAGGAAGCAGAGTGGTTAGGGGGCTAAATTTGGAGTCAGAAAGGCCTGAGCTCAAATTCTGCCTCCTGGAAATATCTAGCTGTGTTGACCTTGAGCAAAAGAAGAAAGTTCTGTGGAAATTTGTTTTCTTCTTTGTAAAACAGAATTAGCAAAGTGTATACCTCCAAGGTTGCAAGGCTGTTATGAGAAAGTGGCTTATAAATCTTAAAATACTAGGTAAATGTGAGATATTCCAATTTCCCTTCTACATTTCCCAAGTTGATCATAAAGCCCAGAGGACACAGTGTGGAAAGAGAGAGAAAATGGAAAGGGTGTTGAATGTAGAGTCACAGGACCTGAGTTTAAGTCCCAGCTCTTCTATGTATTATCCAGGGACATTGGACAAGTCCTTTTGACTTTAGGGGCTTGTTTCTTCTTCTGTAAAATGAAGGGGTCCAACTCAATGGCTTCTTCAAGTTCTAGAACTTTGACCCTGTGAATAAGAGTCACTTACCTTTCAGAGTCTCAGTTTCCTTGTCTGTAAAACACAGACAATGATGCTCACAATACCTCTCTCAGGATAATCAATCGAATGTGTGTGAAGAATTTTGCCAGGTTTAAAGCATAATTGAAGAACAGCTACAAAACAACTGAAAATGAATATTGGCCCCCAAGAAGAGATGTGAGAAGATATCACCTCCTCCTACTCATGTTAGGGAGATTGAAGCAGGAACTGATCCACAGGGGTGGAACTTTAATATCTCTATTTAAAGTGTTTACCATCATCATGGGACAGCTATGTGGCACCGTGGATACAGTGTGGCACCTGAAGTCAGGAAAACTCATCTTCCTGAGTTCAAATCTAGCTTCAGACACTTACCTGTGCCCTAGGCAAGTCACTTAATCGTATTTGCCTCAGTTTCCTCATCTGTAACATGAACTGGAAAAGAAAGTGGCAAACCACTCCAGTATCTTTGCCTAGAACATCCCAAATGGGGTCATGAAGAATCAGACATGACTGACAAGACAGGGCAAGACAAGACAGATGAGACAGACATCCTCACCCTCATCCTCACCATCATGATATCCACACAACAGCAATCACTCCCACAGAGAGGAAGCTTGGACGAGGTAATAGAGAGTTTGCCTAGGAAGCTGGGAAGATTCAAGTCTTGCCACTGACTAGCTACAGAACCATGGATGGCAAGGCACTTAACCTCTTGGGTCCTCAGATAGCTTGAAAGACTTAAGTTCCACTCAAAGTTTTAGGAACAAATGTTGAGAATTGTTTTTGCATGCAACTGGGAAATAAGAAATACAAGTAATGGAGTATAGAAATTTATCTTGCCCTACAAATAAAGAGAGAAGATGGGGATATGGGAAGGGAAGGGTGTGATAGAAGAGAGAGCAGATTGGGGGAAGGGGTAATCAGAATGCATGGTGTCTTGGGGTGGTGGGAGGGGAAAGATGGGGAGAAAATTTGGAACTCAAAATCTTGTGGAAATGAATGTTGAAAACTAAAAGTAAATGAATTAATTTTTTAAAAAAGGAAAGACTAAGTTCCAAACACATTGCCAATCTACATTGGTGTATTCCACATTGATAGTTTCCTATACTCATGAAATCACAGGTCTAGACCCGAAACCTAAACAAAACATTCCTGTGATGGTGTTCATTCAAAGTTCCATCACTTTTCAGTCATGTCCAACTGTTCATGACTCTCTGGGGGTGGGGGGTGGGGTTTATTGGCAAAGATATTGGAGTAGTTTGCCTTTCCTTCTCCAAATCATTTTGCAGATGAGTAAACAGGGTCAAGTGATGGTGACAAAGTCCAAGGTCACTCAGCTAGTATCTAAGGCCAGATCTGAACACAGGAAGATGTCTCTTCCTGAATCTGAACCCAGCACTCTATCTACTACACCACACAGGACAGTTATAGTTTTGGGCAAACTAAGACACAAGGAGGTTTAGGCTCATAGATCTGGAGCAGGAAGAAACCTCAGAAGTCATCTTATGGATGAGAAAGCTGAGAATTTCCTCAAAGAAATTAAGTGATTTGCCCAAGGCCACACAGGTTAAGTGGTAGGGCTGGGATTCAAACCCAGGTCCCCTGACTCCAAATCTAACACTCTTTCCACTACACCAACTTCCCCAGGGTCATCAAGCAAGTTAGAAGCAGAGCCAGGATTAGAAGCTAGCCTCCTGACTCCCAGCCTGGGCCTGTTTCCACTGCACCCTGACGTAAGAAGCATCTTTCCCTGACTTGGAAAAGGAGAGAGTTCATCTGCAGCCTCCTTGGACTCAGAGCACTAGTGGAGTAAAGGGAAAATCCAAGCACAAGAGACAGTAAATCAGTAAAGAAAACAGGCTTCTTTTTGTTATTGTTAGCACGGCTCAGCAGCTGGGTGCTCAGGAAAGCAGCTGCATTGCTCTCAGAGGTAAGGGAACAGAAAATGGTACTGAAATCCTGCTGCCAGCATCTGGGACGGCAAAGACATTGGTGGAATTGGCCTAAAAGTTTCCACTGCAATTCCCCATTTGCAGTCACCCAGATCTTGCAAGGGAAGGAGGGCACTGGTGGTGAGAAATAAATAGAACTCCCCAGGGGCAAGATTTTCCATGTTCAGCCTCAGCCCAAAGGAAAATTTTATTAGAAAGTTTAAAGAGCTATGCATGTGACTATTTTTCAGTAATGAGAAACAGGGTGGGGAAATGAGGTTGCACATGCAAACTGAAATACATACATGCCTCTTCTTTCTTATTTTTCCCCCATCAATAAGGTTTAAAGCTGGAAGGAGCCTTAAATATCAGAACATGGAATGTTCATGCAGAAAGGAACCCAGAATTTGGGATGTGAGAAAAGAGAATATCGGATGAATCTTAGAATTTTGGATGATAGAACACAGAAAATAGAATGTCAGGGGGAAAAGGACATTGGATTGTAGAATGTTAGAACCCAGAATAGCCAAGTAAAAAAGATTTTACAATCCAGAATGTTAGAACTTAAAACCTGGAAAATGAAAACTGGAGTGGGACCTTAGAACAGGGAATGTTAGAACTAGAAGGGGCCTTAGAACACAAAATGTCAGCTGAAAGGGACCTTACCTGGGACAGGGGCTTGTGTCATGCCCACTCCCCAGAATTTTGTTTTAATTCATAATTGAAAGAAACGCTAAATTTCATTTTGAGGTTAGTGAAAAAATACAGGTGTTATTGAACAACTATCTTAGAGTCAGGAAGACTTAGGTTCAAGTCCAGCTTCATATCCGTTGTGTGACCTTGAGCAAATCAGGTAAACTCTCAATGCCCCAGACACCAATCTAAGACTCTGAGTTGAAGAGCAGGTATCAACCTGTCCTGGTAGAGAGTTATCTCATTAGCAGTTGTTTTTGTCATTCTGTCGTTTTTCAGTTGTGTTCAACTCTTTCTGACCCCATTTGGGTTTTTCTTGGCTAAGATACTAGGACAGTTTGCCATTTCCTTCTCCAGCTCATTTTACAGATGAGGATCAGAGGCAGACAGGGTTAAATGACTTTCCCATGGTCACACAGGTAATAAGTGTCTCAGGTCAGATTTGAACTCAGGAAAATGAGTCTTCCTGACTCTAGGCCTGGCACTCTATTCATTGTGCCACTTAGCTGTCCCAGTTATCTCATTAGGACCGAGAAAATCAGAGGTCCCACAGAAACCTGGCAGTGGAGAGATATTTGACGAGCACAAGTAAGCTGTAATATCTTTCCAATGATGACATTCAGAAGCAAGGAGAGACATAAGGGAGATCATTAAGGAGGGATGGGAGCAGCAAATGAGGTGGACCAATCCTGTGGCAGCGATGAGGATTAGCAGATGGCCAGGCACTCTGAACTTCACTAATATGCTTCATGCCTCTGTTTTCTCCCTCTGCCTCTCTGGTCCCCTTCTCCCCTGGAGTAGTCCCTCTCAGAACCTCCATTTTGAGGAAGGATCTCAACCACCCATCCTTAATTCTTCTAGACCTGCTGGTCTTCTCTCATTAGAATCTAAACTCCTTGAGACAAGGAACTGTCTTTCTATTTGGATAAATGTATAAAACACTTTGCAAGTCATAAAAAGCTGTATAAATACTCTTCTTATTGGTGGTGTGGTGTTAAAAATGCAAAAAAAAAAATGCAGAATGATGCCCTAACCATTCTTAAATACAGGATCTGTGACTGGTCTCAATGTGATAGCATACAGTAAGTGCTTAAAATGCTTATTGATTTTTGACTAAGCTGGAACCAACAGGGTGCCAAGAGACCTGCAAAGGTGGGGAGCTTGCGGCCTCGAGGCCACGTGTAGCCCTCTAGGTTCTCAAGTGTGATCCTGTGACTGTATCCAAACTTCACGGAACAAACCCCCTTAATAAAAGGATTTGTTCCGTTAAATTTGGACTCAGTCAAAAGGTCTCATCTGCTACTGCCTTCACCTCTGAGATTATCTCCCATTTATATTGCATGTATCTTGTATGTACACAGTTGCTGGCATCTTCTTTTCCCCATTAGACTGAGAGCTCCTTGAGGCAGGGACCCTGTCTTTGCCTTTCTTTGTATCCATAGCACTTAACACAATGCCTGGCAGACAGTACATACCTAACAAAATGCAAGGCAGCGAGGTGGTGCAATGGATAGAACCCTAAGCCTGGAATCAGGAAGGGCTCAATTCAAATGTGGCCTCAGATACTTACTAGCTCTGAGACCCTAGGAAAGTCACTTCACCCTGTTTACCTCAGTTTCCTCATCTGTAAAATGAGCTGACTCACCAAGAGTCAGATATGACTGGAAATGTCTGAACAATAAAATATATGTTGATGAAAATGGACAGGAGGAAACTCAGACCTACAGGAAGTAAATGACTTGCCCAAAGTCACACAACTGATCAGTCAGGACTCTAAGACCAGTCTTCTGGCCACCAGCCCTGGGCTATGTCTACTACCTCTGACTTGTCATTCAGCAGATTCAACACAATTTTAATTGTCTACAGTATAAAGGTGTTTCCTGAAGAATTCCTCAATACCCCAGATCTCTGGAGAAAGTGCTCTATAAAATATCAGTGATTTAGTCCATTCTCACACTATCTCAAGTGAGAAGGAGTATTAACATAGAAGTGATAAATGTCTCACCCCAGGGGAACACAGATCAAATCCACATTTGAGCTGGAATGGGGGTTGGGGTGAGAAAGGTGATTCTTTGCATACCATAAAATCACAGAATTTTCAAGAAAGAACCTCAGAGACTTTTAGCCCAACCAAAGTATTCCCCAAGAAAACCCTTCTATACAGTTCACCAAATGGAATCAGGATCACAGGGTCATAGATCTAAAGTTGATCTTAAAGGCCATCTGGTCCATCCCCCTCACTTTATAGAGAAGAAAAATGAGGTTCAGAGATGTTAAATTTCTTGTCTAATGGCAACACTGCTACCAATTGTCTGAAACATAATTTCAAAACTCACAGCTAATAAGTGTCTGAAGCTAGATTTCAA
This sequence comes from Notamacropus eugenii, assembly GCF_028372415.1. Taxonomy (NCBI): domain Eukaryota; kingdom Metazoa; phylum Chordata; class Mammalia; order Diprotodontia; family Macropodidae; genus Notamacropus; species Notamacropus eugenii. The sequence goes on along the minus strand of NC_092875.1, from coordinate 27,658,910 downwards.
CCCAAGGTCCTTGAGTCTATATCCTATTGAGCATGAAGCGAAGGAAATGGAGATATTAGTCCAAGTGAAGAGAAAATTTTGGGAAGGAGAAGAAGGCAGTGGAGAAGGATGGTGTCTTTAAGTCTCTGAAGGACTGTCAGGCAGAAAAGAGATTAGACTTGATCTGTTTGGTCCAAAGCTAGAACCAGGAACAATGGGAGGAAAACAAGAGGCTGACTGAATCTGGATGTGAGAAACAAAAGATCCAAATGATGTCAATGTTGACTGACTTGGTTTCGGATACTCAGCACCTTCCCAGCTCTCTCCTCCGATTGGAGGGTGGAGCACTCACCTCCTCCCAAAGCCTTAATTTATTGAGGGCTGAGATCTGAACTTTTCAGGTAACTCCATTTTCTATCAGCAGCTCTGCTTGGTTTTGACCCTGTCTCTCATCCTCTCTCTCCCTCCCTTCCTCCTGTCCTCAATCTCCTTCGCTCCCTCCCTCTCTCTTTTCCTTCCTCTATCTCTCTAGATCTAGTTCAAACCCAGCCTCCAATACTTATTAAGCAAGTCACTTAACCTCTGTTTGCCTCAGTTTGGGTTGGGAAGACTGGTTTGGAAAGTTAAAGGGATAGTGAGCACAGCTGTAAGGGACTCAATGGATAGACCCTTTTCAGAGGGCCAGGACATAGTGTGGTTATGACTGCAAAACTGGAAAGGTTGGAGAGGGAACAAAGGCTAGGGAGCACATGAGCAGCAGCACATTGGCTGATGAGGAGTGTGGGAAGTAAAGCGAAATCTTACATCAGGGGGTGGGGAACCTGTGACCTCAAGGCTACAGGTGGCCCTCTAGGTCCTCAAGTGCAGCCCTCTGACTGAATCCAATCTTCATAGAACAAATTCCCTTAATAAAAGGATTTGTTCTGTAAAACTCGGACTCAGTCAAAAGGCACACCCAAGGACCTAAAGGCCACATGTGGTGGCCCCGAGGTGTTGCCCACCCCCATCTTACACCAATCCCCAATCATGTTAGGAAAATAATCCTGGGTTATTGAAGGCTGGGCCACAAGAGCCCCAGTTCTGGCCAATTCTCCCAAGTCCAGTCAACAAGCATTTATGAAGTACTTATGTGCCAAGTCCCATGAAGCTACAGCTATGCAAAGGAAGGGGGGAAGGGAAGCCCCAACTCTCGAGAAGTTTCAATTCTAATAGAGGAGGGGATAAAAAAGGAAGACAGCACATAGAGGAGGATCAATTAAGGCCAAGTCAACAAGCATATATCCAATGCTTACTACATGCCAGGAATTGTGCTAAGAACTGGGGAGACAAAGAAATGCAAAAAAAAAAAAAAACCACACAAAAAAACAGTCTCTGACAGTTCATGGGAGGGGGATAATATACCAATAACTACGCAAATACAAATATGTAGACATGGGCATACATATAGATATTAATATAGGTATAGATGGAGTAAACTGGAAATAAGCAGCAAGCTAGAGAAACTTCAAGCATATGATCCAGGAAACAAATTGGGGCTGCTTCTCAAGGACTAGTCCCACTAGGTACATGGAGGCTCATCCCAAGTAGGCTGGCCAGTTGTGGATGAATTCTTTGACCATGGAAAAGCAGAAAATAAAGAAAAATGCAAAATGGTCCTTAGGCCTTCAGAGTCCTCTTGAACACATGCTTTGACCGTGGTAGAAAAAGGGGGTGGGGGTAGAAAGCAAGGGATATGAATGGGAGCTAGACCTGGGATTTCATCAGAATAGAAAATTCTGAAGTGAAGAAAACTCCCTCTACCAAACAGGTCAGTGTCTTCTCTGCAATTGATTATCTTAGAGAGTGGTCTAAAGCTGTGACAGGTTAAGTGACTTGCCCAGGGTCACAGAGATAGTAGGTATCACAGGTCTTCCTGGCTTCCAGATGGTTCTCCAAGCAAATCAAATTCTTTCCTAAAACAGTCACCAGTACTGACTCTGAGTTAATTAACCCTTCAGGATGTTAGAAGGCTACAAAAGAAGCCGTTTGAGAGTAACCTTTTGGAGTTTTTGCTTTTTAACTTGTAGAAGCAGTGTGGAATAGAATGGATTTGGTGTTGAAAATTCTGCATTTGAATTCTAGCTCAGCCATTCACTAGCTGGATGACACTGGGCAGCTCACTTTCCTTTTTCTGGATTGTACTTTTCTCTCTGTAAAATGTGGGAGTTAAACCAAAGGGCCTCTATATAGCTTTCCAATTCTGATTTCACAAACACAGTGGTACATGTAGGTGGCATGAGATTTGAAGTCAGAGGACCTGAATTCCAATACCAACTGTGCCACTAACTACTTGGGTAACCTGGGAAAGTCACTTTACCTCCTCTGGTCGCAGTTTCCTCTTCTGTAAAATGAGAAGGTTAAGCTAGATGGTCTTTGAAAAGGTCTATGAGGGTCCAGCTAACCCTAGATCTATATATGATCCTAAGGCTAGATGACTTCTAGGTCAGTTCTACATCTATTGGCTCTATAAATTTCAGGTAGTACCAGGGAAAATATATTTTGGAGGCCCATCTGGCCTTATGGCCCCTCTCAAAAGCAGCTAGGTAATGAAATGGATGGAGCACCAGACTTGGAATCAGGAACACCTAAGTTTGATTCCTGCTCAGACATTTACGAGCTGTTTGATACTGGGCAAGTCACTTAACCCCATTTGCCTCAGTTTCCTTTTTTGTAAAATATAGATAATAGAATCTTCCTCCCAGGGTTGTTGCAAGGTTAAAATGAGATTACATGTAAAGTGCTTTGCAAACCTTAAAACACTATATCAATGTTAGTAGTTATCATTATTATTATATTCTATCACATCAAATTCAGTGACAGGAAGCAGAGTCAGCCTGGATTTAAGCTCCACCTTTGCCACTTACTAGCTAGGTGACCTTGGGCAAGTCACTCCTCTATAAAATAAAAGGGTTAGACTAGATACTCCCCAAGAGCCCATTCAGGCTTCATTCTATGATCCTATGGCCAATGGCCTACAGCCTATCCCAGAAAGGTCAGCCCCATGGACATAAAGCATTCTGTAAACCTTTAAGCTCTATAAAGATGTAAATTAATATTATTTACTCTTTAGTGATAAGATAGAGAAGAGAATGGTCCTGGGTGGAGGCGGAGAACACAAAGTCAGCCTAGAAAACAAGGATATTCCTACTTTCTTTTAAAGTCCCTCTTCTACCTAAGTGGTATAGTAGATAGAGCACTATATCCAGTCTCAGACACTTAATAGCTGTAAGACACTTAACCTCTATTTGCCTAAATTTCCTTAATAGTAAAACAGAAATAATAATAGAACCTACCTCCCAGGGTGATTGTGAGGATAAAATGAGATAAAATTTATAAAACACTTTGTCAACTTGAAAGAACTAAAGAAACACTAACATTTATATAGCACGAACTACATGCCAGAAACTGTGCTGAGCTCTTTACACAAGTAAAGAAAATTGAGACAAATGGAGGAAATGGAGACAAACAGCAGTTAAGTGACTTGCTCAGGGTCACATAGCAAATGTCTGAAGCTAGATTTGAACTCAGGTCTCCTTGATTTCAGACCGAGCACCCCATACACTATGGCACCCCCTAGTTGCTAGTGCTAGCTGCTATTACAGTTATCATTACTCTTCAGGGAGAAAATAATTAACCCCAGGGAGCCCCAAAGAGGCTCACAGATCTAGGTTTTCTCATCCAACTCCTTCATTTACAGGTGGGGAAACTGAGGCCCAGAAGGTATGTGCCCCAATGTTACCCATATGGTGTGCGTCAGAAATAGAATATGAAGCCAAGACCTCTGATTCCAAAGCCGCTCTGTTTGGACTGTTCCATGAACATCCCACCCACCATCTTAGCGGGCCATCCAGATAGATTCTTTCCAACTCAACACACAAGACACTTCATTCCTCTCCTAAGAACATCAGCTCTTTTCTAAAAGATTAAATCACTATCAAAGTCAGATTACAAGTCACTAACGGGAAACAAATAGGACTTTCTGAGTTGTTGGGCCTATGTTCCAAACAGATAGATCCAATTTAGAACAATGGTCTACTATCCATCCCTCTACACAGGCGGTTCTCTTTCTCATCCCTTTGCCTTTGCACAGGCCTGACCTCTTCACCTCCAGCCTCTGGGAATCTTAGCTTCCTTCAAGGATCAATTCCAACTCCATTTTCCAAATGAGAACTTGCCTGATCCCCTCAGTCATTAATGCTTCCAAAAAAAAACCTAGTAACCTGGCATGTATTTAGTATAGACTTCTTTGGTATTTTGTATATTCTTGTTTTATATATATAGATAGATATAGATATATAGATATAGATATAGATATACTTTGTACGTATTTTGTATATATTCCATCACTTTGTGCTGTTTCCCCTAGAATATAAGGTCTCTGAAGAGAAGGGCGGACTTTTTATCCCTAAGGCTATGTCAGGGGCTTTAAAAAATTCTTACAGATTGCTATATACCTTATGTTTACCTCTAGATCTATAAGTTGTTATTATATTGTATTCTGCTGTATTCTCTAAGTGGAGTAGAAGCTTGCTGATGGCAGGGTCTATTTCATGTTTGACTTTGTATCTCCAGTACTGGGGCACATGTGCTTTAACTTAATGTCTGTCAAAGAGCATCAGTCTCCCTTTTGGAAAAATGGGGACCACAGCCATCATCAGCCTTGCTGAGTGACTCAGTCAATGTTCCCAGAGCTCTCGAGTGCCAAGCAGCACACTGAGCTTATTCAGCCTAATGAGGAGGTGTCAGAGCCAGGAGGTTTCTTTCTCTCTCCCTCCCATTTGCTTAAGCAGATGGGGAGTTGCCAGGATTTGGGGAGAGGCCCCCGTGGCTTTCTTTATCAGGAATGATTGCATCACTGACATGCACTCAGAGGCAGCTCTGGAGTGTTGGAGCTCCAGTACAAATTATGCAGGGCAGAAATGAACTTGGGGGAAAAAAACTGAGGCCTGATGAGCCAAGGATATACTGAAGAACTAAAAATAGTCTTGGCAAGCCATGTGCTGTGCTGCAAGGTGAGAAAGCTGTTTTCTCTGACCTAGCAGGGCTCATCCCTTTGGTTTCCTCCTTTTCCTTCTCCTTTTAAAGACTGCAGAAAGCTCAGTATTAAAAGTCACTAAACTGTGCATCCCTGTTGACCCAGCAATAGGGGTACTGGGCCTATTCCCCAAAGAGATCAAAGAAAAGGGAAAGGAGCTCACAAGTACAAAAATATTGATAGCAGCTCTTTCTGTAAAAGCCAAAAACTGTCGATTTATGGGACGCCCAACTATGGGAGGGTAACTAAACAAATTATGATATGTGAATGCAATTTATGATATGTGAATGTAATGTAATATTACCATATCATAAGAAATGATGGACTGGTCAGTTTCAGAGGAAATTGGGAAGACCACTATAGACTGATACAGAGGGAAGTGAGCAGAGCCTGAATGATTTATATGACATTATAAAGAAAAACAACCTTGAAAGACTTTAGTGCTCTGATCCATGTCAGGACCAAACCAACAATGAAGCATACTATCCATCTCCTGCCCAAGAGGTGATAGACTCAAGGTGCAGAATCAGACATATTCTTGGTTGTGTCCAATGAGGGTACTGGTTTGCCTAGACTATACACACTTGTTAGGAAGGTTTTCTTTTTTTTATTCAATTAAAGTGAGGAGTGGAAGGGAGAGAAAATATATGCTTGTAAAAAAAGTTTTCCTTTAAATTTTAAAAAAAGCTTGGTGTAGTGGAAAGAATATGGAAGTCAGAGGATTCTGCTTCAAATACCCGTTCCAAAACTTACACCCTCTCTGATGCTGGTGGAATCACTTCCCTGGGCCTCAGCTGCATCATCTGTTACATGAGGAGGTTGATAAGGGATTTGCAGGTCCCTTTGAGCTCCAAATCTATGGTTCTATGAAACTCTATGACCATGACCTTTGAAAGGTTGGCTAGGAAACGAAAGGAGGTATTCAGTAACAAAAGTACAATGCGCAGGCTAGCTATTCAGGTGAGGATTAGCTGCTCTGAGCCACCTGCAGATGCTCCCAATTCTGCTTCTCTGTGTCTTGCCTCCTCTTCCTTACTGAGGCAAGAAAAATCTCTGAGGGGAAGGAGGAGGGAAATCCCCCTTAGATCCACCATAATGATAGCTATTCCCTTCTACACACTTTTAATAACTTCAACAGGTGAGCACTGAGGATACAAAGATGAAAAAAATAAAAATATAACAGTACCTGCTTTCAAAGAACCTATATTCTAACTGAGGAGAAAGATAAAAATATGTACAGATCAAGTTTAAGAAAGATATTGATAACAGAGAGTATCCTGAGGAGGGTCACCAGTGTGATTCGTGAAAGACCATGAGTTCAAGTCTTATGAGAATCAAATGAAGAAATTGGGGATATTTAGCTGGAGAAAAAAGTCTCAAGGTAGACACAAGGGCTGTGTTCAAGTATTCAGAGGGCTGCTGTGTGTAGGACAAATTAGCTTTGCCCTGCTTGGCCCCTCAGGAAGAACCAGGAGTAATGGATGGAAGTTGAGAAAATGACAATTTAGGTTTGTCATCAAGAAAAACTTTCCTAGTACTAAGAGATACCCTAAGTGGAACGGGCTGTCCCAGGAAATGGTGAGCTTCTCCTCCTTGGAGATCTTAAGCAGAGGCTAGAGAGACCGCCTATTGGGTATGTTAGAGCAGGGATTTCTGTCATGTATGGGCTGAACTGAATGGCTGCAGAGGTCCCTTCAAACCTCCCTTTCCAATTCCCTTTACCTGAAAGTTTTAAATCCTAGAGTCCATGACCACCTGTCAAGTACATTACAAGGGAGATTCCTTTTGAGCATATCTGCTCAGGGTTGGGATATCTGCTCAGGTCCTTTCCACCTCTAAGTTTTGTGTTTCTACAAAGTATTTTCAGGACAGAAAGAAGGAGAAGAAAGGTCTCGTGTAGACAGGAGCACCTGAGTTGTCCTTTGGAGGTAACTAGGAATTCTAAGAGACAGAGGTAAGAATGAAGTGTATTCAAGGCAGAGGACAACCCATGGAAAGGCAGGGAGGCAGGAGAGACACAATGGCATGAAGCAGATTAATTTAACTGCTACAGAGAAGGTGTGAAGACATGTAATGGGAAATAAGTCTGAAAAGGTAAGCGGGAAAGAGATGGGGGGAGGTTTAAATGCCAGGCTGAGGGTCTGGGATATTATCCTGAAGTCCATTCATCATCAGGCACTTATGTCAGAGGGTACAAAACAGTATCTGTCCTCAAGTAGATTACAATCAAGGAGATAACATGTGGATGGATAGGTGGTAGGTAGGTAAATGAGAGACAGAGAGATAGATGATAGAGATGATAGGCAGATGGATGGATGGATGGATAAATAGATAGATGATTGAGACAGATGAGAGAGAGAGAGGGAGAGAGGAAGAGAAAGAAAGATGGGGAGGGAAGGAGAAGGAGAGAAAGAAAGAGACAGAAAGGGAGGGAGAGAGAAAGAGAGAGGGAGAGAGAGATGGAGAGAAAGAGAGGGAGAAAGAGAGAGAGAGAATTTATTAAGCACCTGCCATTAGGCACTGAGTATACAAACAGAAGAAAAACAGATAATCTCTACTCTGAAAGAGCCTATATTTTAACAGAAGAGATGTGTGTGTGTTCATCCTTCATTGCCAAAGAAGACCATGCCATCAGAGAAATAATGACATGACTTGCATTTGACTTTGTTTTGAGTGAGGGAGGTCTGTGCAGGTCACCAGCCTCACTTCTCCTCCAGAGCCATCTGAATCCAGTGATCAGATATTCATCAGGATGACTGGAGAGGACCCAGGATGAGGCAATTGGGGTTAAGTGACTTGCCCAAGGTCATATAGCTAGTGAATGTCAAGTGTCTGAGGTGAGATAACATACAAATGGATGTCCGAAATCTGGGACAGAAGGGCCAAGGCAGGGTCAAGGCACCTAGTGGGGAGGTAGAGCAGACCAGAGAGTGAGGTGAACTGGGAGTAAAGTGTGCATATATAGATATGCATACATACATACATGTATGTGTATATGTGTGTATACATGTATATGTGTGTATGTGTGTGTATACACATGCATGCACTCATGCATACATGCACAAAGTGGGGCAGTTAGGTGGCACCATAGTGCACAGAGCACCAGGGCTGGAGTCAGGAAGACTCATCTCCCTGAGTTCAAATCCAGCCTCAGACACTTACTAGCTGTATGACCCTGGGCACACCACTTCATCTTGTTTGCCTCAGTTTCCTCATCTGTCAAATGAGCTGGAAAAGGAAATGATAAACCACTCCACGTAGGTAAATGAGAGACAGAGAGAGAGATGATAGAGATGATAGGCAGATGGATGGATGGATGGATAAATAGATAGATGATTGAGACTGATGAGAGAGAGAGAGGGAGGGAGGGAGAGAGGAAGAGATAGAAAAAAGAAAACCAAGAAAACTTCAAATGGGGTCACAAAATGAGGACTACACAACAACATATACAAAATTGGCAATAGGGAGTCACCGAGGATTTTTGAGTATGGAGTGATACATGGTTGGGTTTAGAAGGGGACTGGGAGCAGACCAATGTGGAAGCTACCACAATACCACAGACTATAATACATAGATGGCGTTCAAAACAAATCTTTTATCAAGGGAACTGCAGGACAGTTTGTATGCTGGAGGGAAGTCTAAATTGAGATCAATTTTAACTCAGTGTGAAAAAGAAGCCCTTTAACCATAGAACTATCTAAAGATGACATAGCTCAGGAGGTAATGAGCTCCCTGTTACTGGAAGACTTCAAGCGGAGGCAGATGACCAAATGTCAGGTGCAATCTGAACTAAGTGACCTCTGAGCTCCCTTCTAGCTCTGAAACTCCAAGATTCATAGATTGAGAAGCCATGCCAAGCCCATAAGAGAGTCTGCCACCCAAGTGTTGAGAATATGGTTTTTCCTCAAGAATTCCATTAAGAAGATACCCCCTCAGAAGGTACAGCTTTCACAGCAGTGTGGCCACCCACACAGTTAGTCTCCCAAGTTTCCTGGCTCACACATTACACCCTAGTTCTCCTCTCAGCCAAATTTAGTACCTAGTAATTCTAAGCTGCTGCCATTGAGCTCCATGGGGATCCTGTGTGCAATAATTTCAGCACCACCTTGTTGAGGTAAAAAGAATTTAAATCCAAAAATCTACTACTTCCAACCTCTGTGGCCTTGGGGAAAATCATGTGGCAACCTTGGGGCTCAGTTTCCTCATTTGAAAACTGAGAGTGGTTAGATCAGAAGGTTTAAAGTCTTCCTCCAGTTATAAATCTATAATCCATTTAACACTTACTATCTGTGTGGGCTTAAATAAATCATTCCTCTCTGAGGCTTCACTTTCTCATCTTTAAAATAAGTGGTTGATATGACTGGGCCTATACCCTCAAGAGATCAAAGAAAAAGGAAAATGTCCCATACAAACAAAAATATTTATTTTTCTGTTATTGCTATTCAATCATTTCAGATGTGCCCAACTCTTCAGGACGCCATTCGGGGGTTTTTTTGGCAAAGATGCTAGAGCGGTTTGTCATCTCCTTCTCCAGCTCATTTTACAGATGAGACAACTGAGGCAAACAGGATTAAGTGTCTTTCCTAGGGTCATACATTTAGTCTCTTTATATACTAGATCCTAAAAAGAGATCTGTTGAATTGGATCAAGATGCCTTGGCTATATCCTCCTGCCATTTTTCTCATTGCATGAATTTAGGGTTAGTCTCTGAACCAGTATCCCTGCTCCTACCCTGGGGTCCTGAGCTCCTGATTGGTGACAGTTCTCCATTTCTAGACTGAGCTATTTTCCAGTCTCCTCAACCACAGAAAGGAAATCAATACCACTCCTAGAAAGGGTATCTTGAGCAATCTTGCTATGGTATCACCATTCCAGGGACATCTCTAACCAAATCACCCCTCCCTAACCACATAAGTTATCTTTCCCTACTAGGACAGAAACTCCTTTAGAACAGAGACTGCCTTGTTTTTAACACAGGAATCCCCACTATTAGCACTTAATAAATATGTTTTCATTATTCATTCAGTCATTCATTCAAAGGTCTTTTCAAGGTTCTTAGGATTCTGAGATTATAGAGCAGACCTGCACAACTTGACAGCAGGTAGGGGCCAGAATTAAAATAGGTTAAACTTTGTTGGGCCTCAAATAGGCTAGAGACAGACTGACAATGGTTGGTTGCTGCAGGTCACATGACAAATAGGAAAGTGCCTAGCGGCAACCCTACATTTTTTGCTAGTCATCTGAAATCCTTTGGTGGGCCACAGCATTTTGTACAGGCCTATTATAGACGTAGAGTTAGAAGAGACTTCAGTGGCCATTTAGCCCAACCCTCTCATTTTACAAATGGGGAAACTGAGAGGTGAAGTCAAGCTTATCAAAAGTCTGCTTTCTTTACAGGTATCCAGATAATATGGGCTCAAACCTTCAAGAAGAAAATTAGAATACGACTAACATACTCACTAGGTAGGTAGGTGGCATAGTTTATAGAGCACGGGGCCTAGAGTCAGGAACAACTAAGTTCAAATCTGGCCTTAGACACTTACTAGCTGTGTGACCCGGGCAAGTCACTTTACCCAGTTTGCCTCAGTTTCCTCATCTCTAAAATGAACTGGAAAAGGAAATGGCAAATCACTCCAGTATGTTTGCCAGGAAAACCTCAAATGAGTCAGACATGACTGAACAACCAACAAGCATGTTTATTATACATAAATTATCTGAAAAATACTCATCTGGAAGTAAGATATTCAGCCCTCTCAACTCTCTAGGATCCAGGATCAATCACAAATTCAAGTGAGCAAGTATTTATTAAATACTAAGCACTGTGATCCAAAATGACCACATAAGACCCAGTTACTTAACTCCAGAAAGACCTGCAGATTTTCACTCAGAGTCTTGGGACTTTTATTTAAACACAGTCTTAGAACAATGTTCTAAAAAGCCTGGTTTCCCCTCCCCCAAAAAAGAAAAAAAGATTCACGTACACCAACATACTCATACCGGCATTTTTTATGGTAGTAAAGCACAACCAAAAAGAGAAGTAAATGCCCATCGTTTGGGGGAAAGGCTAAGCCATGTAGAATAAATACGAATACTGGGATATGACCAAGTTGCAGGAGATAATGCACACAAGAAGCATGGAAGAGTTCTCTGAACTGATGAAGAGTCAAAACAATGTAACAATGTAACAACATAAGTGAAAACAACAAAACACAGCTGAATATTGTATAATTATAATGGTTCTGCCTGCCCCCAAATCAGTGAGAACAGGCATCTCCCTCCTTTTTGTCAGAGATGGATGACTGTGGATGCATTCTCTCTGATGGTACTGGTCAGTCTTGCTAAACTGATTTTTTTCTTTGTTACAGGGAGTAGCTCTGTGCTGTATTTGGAAAGGAAAGTGATGTAAAAATAGAAGACATCAATCAGACCTTTTTAAATAAAAAGGAAGTTTGATTTCCTACTGAGTTGTATAGACACATAGTACCACAACAGCTGACATTTATAAGTTACTTAAGGTTTGTAAAGCACTTTACAGATCTTATTCAATTCAACAAACCCTTACTAAGTATCTATTTTGCTCAAGGCATTGTGTGTGGTTTTGGGGATTCAAAGACTAAAGCCAACCTTGGCCTCCAAGGGCTTGAAATCTATTGTGGGCATGCAACGTCAGGGAGGCAGCTTGGTGCAGTAGAAGGTGGAAGAATTTATTTGGAGTGCTGACCTTGAGTTCAAGTCTGAGCTTTGCCAATTATTATCTGTGTGATGCGGGGCCAAATCGCTTCATGTCTGAGAGCCTCAGTTTTCTCATCTAAAAAATGAGGAGGTTGGATTAGATAAGCTCTGAATTCATTTCTCTCTCTCTCTCTCTCTCTAAATCTATGATCCAATTATCCAAGGCACACTAATAACAAATAAGTAGATAGACAAGTGAATGAATGAACAAACTGATAGATAGGTATAGATAGTAACTGTCTGAGGTCAGACTTGAATTCAGAGCTTCTTGACTCCAGTCACTGCTTAAGCACTACACTACCACTTGCAATAATTTTGTCATTCTGTCATGGCTGACTTTTTGTTGACCCTATTTGGGGTTTTCTTGGCAAAGATCCTGGAGTGGTTTGCCAATTCCTTATCCATCTCCTTTGCTAGGTCTTCATTCAGGTAATATTAGCCCACTAACTGTGGCTGTCTCTCTCTTCTCCTTCACTATTCTGTTTGGTGATCTCACCAGCTCCCATGAATTCAATTATCCTCACAGTAAGCATTCAAGCCAGGCCTCAGATTCAAGTCTTATGACTCCCAAACCAATGTTTTTCCCATCATACCCAAGTTATCTTTTCCTAATTACCCCCTGGGTCAAAGGAGAAGCTAAATTTTTGTTCTGCACATTCTGTTTAAGAGAGCAGAGAAGAGGTTAGAACAATGAATGCTTAGACTAATATGTTTGGATTTCAAGAACTAAACCAGAAAAATCCACTGCTGTGGCTCCCATTCCCTGACAAAATCAGATAAAAAATGGAGCACATCCAGATGACATCTTGCTTTGCTCCTTGGAGCTCTCCCAAGCCTAATCCCCTTATTGGGGCATTCAGCCTCCAACAAGAGAGATGGTATGGTCTTTTTCTCTAGTGCCAAAGGGAAAATCCTTTAGGATGATGATGCCAAGAGAAAGCTAAATCAACCTTCCTGGCCAAAATCTTTCCGTTCGTTTGGTACTTGGTTCCCATACAAGAAGGCTGAGAGACTCACGTTGTAAAGCAGCAGATACCTCTGAGAATATAGATTGCAGGAAAGGCACATTTGATACAGGGAATTTCATACACCAAAGAATAATCATAGGTATAATCCAAGATCTATAAACTAAATTTAAAAGATACATTATGTATGTATATATGTGTGTGTTTATATGTATGCACATGCACTTTTGAGCTGGTTTATTGTAACTGATACAATACTGACCCAGAGGAGAAGAAAGCAGGGTTTGAGGCCTGGCAGTATCCCTAAGTAGCTGTGTAGACTTTAGCTAGACTCCTCTATCTGAGCTATAAATCAGACTAGATTAGAGGATCTCTAAGGTCCTGAATTAAAAAGTAGCGTATCCGTGTTGAAGACTTAAGGTCAAATCCTGCCTCGGACACTAACAAGCTGTGTGACCCTGGACAAATTATTTTAACCTCTACAGACCTCGATTTCCTTATTTGTTAAAAAACAAAACAGCGTTAATGATAGTACATACTCACTGTGTTCAAAAGAGCAAATGAAATAATGATTTAAAGTGCTTTAGAAACCTTAAAACATAATATAAATGACAGCTATTATTCTAAGGCCCCTCCCAGCTCTGATATCCCATGTTCTAAGGCTCTTTCCAACTCTGACCTTCCCTGTTCTAAGGACTTTCCCAGCTCTGACATCCCTTATTCTAGGGCCTTTCCCAGCTCTGATATTCTCTCTTCAAGGTCCCTCCTGACACTCTGTGTTCCATATTCTAAAGTGTTCCTGACCAGCCCTTACACCCCAGGTTTCTGTAACTGAGGTCCTTCGAGGTCTCTGAACCAAAGACGCCACTAGGCAGGTGGCCCTGGTGAGCCCTGGTCTCCAGGCGCAGGGACGCCAGCTGCACCTCTCTCAGAACACCCTGGGCAGGCTAATCTATAGGGCTGGATTGACGTCAAGCACAATGGAAACTGCTTTCCTGCTCTGACCTGTTTAGAGATTAAGAGAACACTCAACACATGAAAAAAAAAATTAGAAAAACGTGAATGGAAAAAATCAGCAAGCAGAGAGCCCTGTAACAGCACCTGGCTGAAGTGAGTGAACCTTGCCTCTCAGTCGTCATGACATGCAAATGCCTGGGAACTTAATCCACCTGTGTGAGCTTTCCTGGAATATGGGGGGCTGGGGTGGAGGGAGGAGAGGGGAGCCAGATCCTTAAAAGCTGTAGTGAATGTACACCTTCTGGAATAGACCATATGCTGACTAGACCTCTGAATAACAACTGGCAGACAGGCAACAATTATTTATGAAGCCTTTTCTCTGTGCCAGGCGCTGGATGGGGCCTAATCAGGGAGAGGGACTTCTCCAAGGTCATGTAGCCAGAGCAAAGATATGAGTCCAGGTCTGCTGACTCCTCGAGGCTCTTTTCCACTCTCTCATCTTCCCTGTAGCTCATGCTTTATGCCTTTGAGTTTTAATGATTATTTACTGAATCTTTGTATTAACCAATCAACTGGCATTTAATAAACACCTGTGTGACAAGAACTGTGTTGGACATTAGGGATACAAAGAGAAAAGTGAAGCCTTCCCTGACCTCAGGGAGCTTCTGTTCTTTGGGGGAACACATTTCATTTATTGATTTATCTGTACATTCATTTATTTACACATTTGTATGTGTGTACATATGTCTGCATATATATATACATGCAAATGTTTGTATAAATATATATTTGATATACACATGTGTATGTATTTATACACATGTGTACTGTATACATGCATATATACATATACACAGAGACATTTATATATGCATATATAAACATGCATACACATGCATATATGCATGTATACACTCACATATATAAACATATACACATGTACACATATACGTATGTACATATGTGTATACACATAAATACACATGTGCATGTGTGTGAACATGCAGGAACCCACCTGTGTGCGTATACATGTACATATATAAGCACACATGTACCTGCACATATATAAACACACATATATACATATATGCACATATATAAAACCTTAGAACATTAATACATACTTATATATGCAATATAAAAACATATATCCATATACACACAGGTATGCATATGTATACACACATATATACATAGAGACACATATATAACCTCAGAATATATATATATACATACACACAAGCATATATGTGCACACACATAATCAAAAGATACACAGATCTGACACCATGAATTTGACAGGAAGGGTACTTGCAGTCTGTGAGACCTGAACACAGTTTCACATGGAAGGTGCCCACAAGTGGAGTTCTGAAAGAACTAGGGACTCTGGGAGGCAGAGGGGCAGAGGGAGGGCATTCCAGGCAGCTGGTAGAGCCAATACAAAGACCTGGAGGTCCCGGCTGAGACTCAGGAAGAAGTCCAGCATAACCAGAGTGGACAAAGGGGATTCATGTCAAATATGGCTGGAAGGGGGGGAGGGGGTCTGAACAGCAAGCAGGGGTTGTATTTGATCCTGGAGGTAATAAGGTAATAAACTCCTAAAGTTTACTGAGCAGGGGAGTGACCCAGCTGGCCCTGAGCCTTGGGCAGATCACTTTGGCAGCCAAGTGAGGAATGGATGGGAGTGGAGAGAGACCTGAGAAAGGGAGAGCAGAGAGGAGGTTCTGGCAAGAATCCAGATGAAGGCCCAATGGTGGCTGTGTGGGTGG
This sequence comes from Notamacropus eugenii, assembly GCF_028372415.1. NCBI lineage: Eukaryota > Metazoa > Chordata > Mammalia > Diprotodontia > Macropodidae > Notamacropus > Notamacropus eugenii. The sequence goes on along the minus strand of NC_092875.1, from coordinate 27,643,434 downwards.
GATGAAAAGGACAGATTCAAGAGATGTGTCTAAAGCAGACATGTCCACAGAGGAATAATAAATCCGATCTTATTATAAAGAATAACTTGCATTAATGGAGTTCTTTAAGCACTTTCCGTATATTATACAGGCAGATATTGGCATAGAGTGGGGATGGAGCACCAGGCCTGGAGTTGGGAAGATCATCAATTATGGGAACTGGGAACTGGAAGAAAAACTTTATTGCAATGTTTCAATCTAAGGAGGGGAAGGAGAAGGAGAAGGAAGAAAAGGAGAAAGAAGGAGAAGGAGAAAGAAGGAGAAGGAGAAAGAAGGAGAAAGAGGAGAAAGAAGGAGAAGGAGAAGGGGGAGGAGGAGGAGGAGAAAGAAAGAGGAGAAGGAGAAGGGTGAGGAGGAGGAGAAGGAGAAGGAGGAGGAGAAGAAAGGGAAGGGGAAGGAGGAGGAGGAGGAGAAGGAGAAGGAGGAGGAGAAGAAAGGGAAGGGGAAGGAGGAGGAGAAAAAGGAGAAGTAGTTTGACTTAAACGGTATGCTGGTTGTGTGGAACTGGGGTTTTTCCCTCTTTTTCCATTCTTTGTTATAAGGAATGACCCTCTGGGAGCAAGTAGGGAGGGGAGTGTATTGGGAAATGAAGATGCAGGAAACACCAAAGATGCAGAATCCTAGATCTGAAGCTGGCAGAGACCTCAGAGGCCTTCTAGTTCAACCCCCTCATTTTACAGATGAGAAACCAAAGCCAAGGGAGCAAAGGGACTTGCCCGTGGTCACACTGGTTGTAAACAGCGGAGCTGGAATTCAATCCTAGGTCATCAGGAGCCTGCAACTTATCATAATAATTCTATCATTATCAGGTCAAAATGAACAAATGCAGCCTGAAAGGGACCCTCACCCAGGGCAACAATGTATCATGAAAGAAGAAAAGAGGAGAAAGGTTATTAAATGGAGCATCTGGCTCAAGTTCAGGTGCTGATCTTGTACCTATGAGTCCAATCTTTCCTAGATCAGCAGGCATCAGCCCTTCCTTTTCTCTCCTCCCCAGCCCTTTTCTGAGCCTTGTTCTAATCACTGAGGGCCCCTCCCCCTTCAACACAGCCCTTCCCTCAAGCATCAGGGGCTCCAAGGTGATTACCCCATCTCCCAAGGGACACTGCTGCTTACTTTTTAAATTAAAGTGACTTAAAAGTAATTTGGCTTTCAACAGACCCTTGGAGATGACTGGAGGCCCCCTAGGTGTACCAATGCCAAGACTTGCAATCACTAAGCTGCTTTAACTCTTTACTGATGTTTACAGTGTTTTATGATCCTTGAAGATATGCACTGAGCTTCCTGCTTTCAGTTTGATTAAAACAATAAGCATTTATTGAGTACCTGTTATATACCAGACCCTATAATAGGCTGTGTAGACAAAGACACAAAAATAAAAGTCTTTGTTCCTAGGATACCAGGTTATTGGTGCATTCAATGCAGGTTGGAGTAATAACCATGATGATGGAGATGGTGATGGTGATGAAAATGGTGATGATGATGATGGGATATATGGGGCGTGCATGGAGGACTAGCATCTCTGATGTGAGGACCTGCCGAGTCCTTTTCAGGGGTACTCATCCATCTGTGGTGTCTACCTGTCAGCTAACTCTCACCTATGGTGTCAAGGAGCATGCACAGCAGCCACACCCCAGTAAAACTATCTCAGCAGATGAGCTAAACCAGATTAAGGGTAAACAAAAGTCCTCAAGGCCATCAGTGAGAGGGGAACATCTACCCCAAGCAGGTGGAGACATCCTCTAGCAGATTAGGTAGATGAGAACGTTTTGTTCCAATGGCCATGAAGACAGCTGAAGCAAGTGCTGTGGAGCACCTAAGAGCTTGATCAGACATTGACAATGCCAAGATCATCCACTGCATCCCAGGCCATCACCAGTCATCCTGACTTTTGTCCTGCCACTGGACTTCCTTGCCTCTGGAAGAGAGAGTGAGGCTGACAGCTTCACGTGACTCTAGAGTTTCACCTGAATCCAATTCATGCACAAGTCAAGACATCATCCTGTGATGTCACTGGTGCTCTTTGAAAATGAAGGACAAACGATGATAATGTGGACATTGATGGTGCTGATGGTACGGTGATGACAGCTAACATATATATGGTGCTTTGAGGTTTACAAGGGACTTAATAAGTATGATTTCATTTTATCCTCACAACAACTCTGAGTTCTATTATTATCCCCATTTTACAGGCAAAGAAACTGAAGCTAAAAGAAGATATGTGACTTTCCCAGGGCCACGTAGCTACTAAGCATCTGAGGCAGGATTGAAACTCGGGTCTTTTTGTCTCCAAGTCCAGCACTCTATCCACTGTTACACTGAGCAGCCTAAGAGACATGTAAATTGTAGGGAAACAGCATGTCACCATGGGCAAGAGCCAGCCTTGGAGTCAGGAAGACCTTGAATTCTGACACATTCTAGCTATGTGACCTTGGAACAATCCCCTAAGTTTCTGACTAGCATGAGAGAGGGGAGTTTTCTTACATAGGGTTCCTCATACCAATGTTCAGATCTATGTGTCTTCAGCACCTAGCACAACTCCTAGCACATAGTAGGTGCCTAATAAATATTCGTTGTTTAAGTATACAGTCTTACAGAGTTATCTGGGGCACTGAGACACTAAGTGACTTGATCAGAGTTACCCAGACAGTGTGCGAGAGGCCCTGGTCTACCTGGCACCAAGGTCAGATTTCTAACCACTCCACTGAGCTTCCTCTCTCCTTTTATTACAGTTTTTTCTTTGCAGAGACTTTATTATACATTGGGCTGAAAGGAGAAAAGAGATACAAGACCAATGGCGGGGAGGGTAGAGCTGAGCAAGCCATCTGGCAGGCTTAATATTTCCAGGCTATACCCCTCTCTTGGCAACTAGTCAGTCAACAAGCATTTATTAAGAGCCTACTATGTGCTAGGTACTGAGAATACAGACAAAAATAAAATAGTCATTGTCTTCAAGAAGCTTATAGTCTATTTTAATTATGTGTTGCTTGGTGAAATTTCAGTCATCTCTAACCCCAATGACTCTGAGCAAGTAACTTCTCCTCCCTGAACCTCAGTTTCCTCTTTGATAAAATGCTCAGGATGAGGAAATGACCCGAGAGATGCATTATGATATCATAGATACAGAGTTGGTCTTGGAATGAAGATTAAGATTTACTTTCTGTGTGACCCTAGGCAAGTCACTTACTCTCAGTGCCACCAGGCAATGTTCTATTACATGGTACAGATAAGTTGCCAATCTGTATCAGTAGAGGGAGTTTCCACACCAGAAACTCTCCCATAGAAAGCTAATCACAGGTCCAGATGGGGAAAAAATACTTTCCATGTCTATTTCACAGACTCATTACAAATAAATAAATAAATAAATTTCATCATAGGATCATAGATTTGGAATCTGGAAGGGACTTCAGAGCTCTTTTTACAACTGAGTAAACTGAAACCCAAAGAAGCCCAAAGTGACTTGCCTGGCATCACATGGATAGTATGTGGCAGATCAGGGATTCAAACACAGGTCTTCAGACTCCAGAAGCTCTTTCCTCTAGACTAGATTGCCTCTGCAAATGCCTCTACCAGGTTCTAAATTCGTTTTTTTCATCTTTGTATACCCAGAGCGCATTTCTGTGCCTGCACATAGCAGACCGTCAATAAATTTTAGATGAGATGGGGACTTCATTCACTTTGTCGTTGCATTTCTCCAGAGCCTAACAAACAGTTCACAGCATGAAACAGGGACTTCCAAGAATCCAGTGGAATCAACCTTTTCCTCATGGGTGGAGTCCACCAAAGATGTCATCCAGGCATAGCCTCCAACAACCTAAGGTTACCTCCACAATAAGACATCAGCATAGCACTCCAGCAGAGGTCCATTATTGTTAATATTAATAATTCACAGAATCTCATAGGTGGAAAAGACATCTGTTAGCCATCTAACTCATATCTGAACAAGAATCTCTTTTCTAATGTCCCTAACAAAGAGTCCTCCACTGCCTACTTAAAGACCTCCAGGTGGAGCTTCATGGAAATTGTTTCTCCTTACTGACACAGTACTCTCATTAAAACGTTAAGGGAAGGAAAAGGAGCTGGGGAAAAGACATCCCCCTTTTTCCCCCCATTCAAACAGATGGAGGGCTAGGAGTGGGGTATAGTATATATGCCATCAAGATCTAGTGGTTAGTTTGACCAAGCCCACTTTTTCCCTCCTCTCTCTTTTTTATTTTTCATTCAAGGGATAACTCTCAGGGTAGAGCAAGGTGAGGGATTATCTGAAAATGAAGGCAATGGACAATGAAAGACACCACTAAGAAAGTATAACCAAATTAAACAAAAATAGAATGGTTGGGTTGTGAAAAAACACTTCCTTCTTTGCAGAGGTGGAAGAATAGGAATACCGTATAGACCATCAGAGTGGTTGATATATAAGTTGGTTTTACAGAACTGCTTTTCTTTCTTTCTTAATTTGCATAAGAACTGGTTCATTGGGGAAAAGAAACAAAAATGTGAATGAAAAGATTTATAGCAGGTCTTTTAGTGGTGGCAAAGAATTGGAAATTAAGCGGATGTCCATCAGCTAAACAAATCGTTATATTAGAGTGTGATGGAATACCACTGTGCTACAAGAAATGACAAGCAGAATGTTCTCAGAAAAAACCTAGGAAGAATTGTATGAACTGATGCAAAATCAGATGAGCAAAACCAGGAGAACATTGTATATAGTGACAGCAACCATGAATGACTTGGCTATTCCCAGAAATACAACAATCCAAGACATTTCCAAAGGACTTGTGATGGAAAATGCTATCCATCTCTGCAGAACTGAAGGAGTCTGAATGCAAATCAAAGTATATTTTTTTCTTCATTTTTCTTGGGTTTTTGTCTGTGTTTTTTTTCACAACATGACTAACATGGAATATGTTTTACATGATGGAACATGTATAACCTATATGCGAGGGGGAGAGAAGGTAGAGAGAGAATCTGGAACTCAATTATTTTTTTAAACAAATGTTTAAAATTGTTTTTTGCATGTATTGGTGGGGAAATAAATTATTAATTTTTTAAAAAGCAATAGCTTATTGGGAGGAGGTGGGAAGAGAGATCTAGTCATAAAAGAAAGCAATATAAAATAAAAATATCACCAAAAATAATATTTTAAAAGAAAATTCAGCACTGAAACAAGATACAAGGAAGAGTCAAGTGAATGTCACAAGGTGAAATATAAACAAACCAGAAATATAAACAAACAAAGCAGAAGCTCACCAGCATGGAAAAGCCGCATGTGGGGGTGGGAAAAGACCCAGAGAGAAAATTGGGAGAACAGGTTTCTAGTTCTCAATTGTACTACCTAAATGTGGAAGGAAAAAGGAAGAGAAGGAGGGAAGGAGGGGGGATTAAAGAAGAAGGAAGGAAAGGAAGGAGGGAGAGGAAAGGAGAAGGAAGGAAGGAAGGAAGGAAGGAAGGAAGGAAGGAAGGAAGGAAGGAAGGAAGGAAGGAAGGAAGGAAGCTAGGAAGGAAGGAAGGAAGGAAGGAAGGAAGGAAGGAAGGAAGGAAGGAAGGAAGGAAGGAAGGAAGGAACAGAGGGAGGGAGGAAGGAAAGAAGAAAGGAAGGAAGGAAGGAAGGAAGGAACAGAGGGAGGGAGGAAGGAAAGAAGAAAGGAAGGAAGGAAGGAAGGAAGGAAGGAAGGAAGGAAGGAAGGAAGGAAGGAAGGAAGGAAGGAAAGAAGGAAGGAAGGAAGGAAGGAAGGAAGGAAGGAAGGAAGGAAGGAAGGAAGGAAGGAACAGAGGGAGGGAGGAAGGAAAGAAGAAGGAAGGAAGGAAGGAACAGAGGGAGGGAGGAAGGAAAGAAGAAGGAAGGAAGGAAGGAAGGAAGGAAGGAAGGAAGGAAGGAAGGAAGGAAGGAAGGAAGGAAGGAAGGAAGGAAGGAAAGAAGGAAGGAAGGAAGAAAAGGAGAGAGAGAAGAAGGAAAAAAATTGATATGCTTTTTTTTTGTTTCTAAAATTCAATACTCTCTTCCTTCTCTACAGTCCTACTTTACAGCATGGAGGTAAGCTTGGCTTCTTGGAGACAATGACAACAAACAGTGAGCTCCCACCAAGAGAGGTCCCACCAAGCTTGAATGCCTTCCAGCACCAGCTCTGGAAAGGACAGGAAGCCTATCTCCTCAGGACAAGTCCAACTAGGGTTAGAAAGACTCATTATCAGACTGGCCAGAGGAAAATGAGATTTTTCAGCATCAGGGCTTCTCAAAAACCAGCCCTGAAACCACAGAGGATCTGGCATCTATGTCAGTATACAACAATGAAATTAGAAATCCTTTAAGTCCTGAAGGACTCTCCTTGTAGAGCAACATGGTGGTGAATCATGGAATGCCACCACCTCTGCAGAATAAAAGTGGCAGGTGACCCATAAGGGCACTGCAGAGAGGGAGAGAGGGCGGGCATAGGCTGCAGTATATGACTGATGATAACATTCATGCACAAAGCAATGGAACAACCATCATCAAGGACACATATGACCTGGAAAGATGGTGAGAGTGAGAACTACCAGAGGGACGGTGCCAATACAGCAACTGGATTTAGTGGGGGAGGAATAAGGATGGTTAGCCAGGCCCAAGATTTCATCAGTGAAGGTTTCTACCATGTTGCAATGGTAATTATGAGAGTTAAAGATCTTCCCCACCCATTAAGGGGCCTGATTAGGGGAGGCCCACATCTTTTGCTAATTTTCTAATGAGGCACTGGTTCTCAAGGGTTATGATGCCCTCTGGCTCTGAAAAATGCACTCTGAAGTGAGGTTTTCCTTTGGGGCTTACTCTTTGGAAGTGTTTGTTTGGTCAGATGAGACTCTAGACAGCCTCTAAAGAGCCCCCTTCCCCTCCCTCTTTGAAAACCCAGATGTTTTCTCTCTCTGGTAGCTATGTATGGTCAGACAGTTGCATCTGTCTGTTGATCTGTGAGGTATGTCCTGCTTACAGTCAGGCAGCTGGAAGCCCTGTCTGTTGATCTTTATTCCTCTGTTTATATTTTCTCTAAAGTTCAGGGTGCTGACTTTTTCCACTGAACGAAGTGAATGATATCATACGTGCTGGATTAAAGTGATTGTTGACCCTCAAAAGTTGCCTTTTCTTTTAGGAAAGCAGATCAAAGAACCTGTGATAGCAGCCCATCCTGTATATGTCAGGTGCTTGCTTTTTTACATGCATATCTCCAAATTATGCAAAACGCCTTGAACCACATAACAGTAGAAAAAAAATCTCTGTTTGAAGACCCTGTGATCATGAATATCAAGTAATATTTGACTAAGGTGTGCACCACTATCATGAACAGTATAGAATTCAATTAGAGATGTATTTCTTATAGTTGCTAAGGTCCTCCAGATGCTCCTGTTTGTGGGTGACACAAGCCCAGAGTCTCCTGGGTGAGACCTATAACCATTCAAGAGAGTTTGGCTTGACTATCCACATGGGATCCACCATATGGATGAAAAATGTTCATTGCTCACATTATGATATGTATTTAGATAGACAATCTAGAGCATAAATACCTTAGATATACACTGCAAATGGATAAAGAGTTAAACTGAGAATTTAACAGGAAAAAGGAGAAGATTTAATGGATTGCCTTTGGAAAATTAAAATCCTTAATAATTCAGAACTTATCTCTGAAACAAAGGCCCTTCATTTTAATATGCATATTCTACCAGTATTGTTGTACTTCCAAAAGTCACAAGAAGAATTAAAATTGTAATCACTCAAAAAGTGATGCAGAGATGCATGGTGGGTGGGAGGTAACACATTATGAAATATGGAATTCTGAAGAATAACCAGAGTAAGGACTTCCTCAAAGAAATGAATGGTCATGAGCCAAGAGCAAAGGACAGCCAATGTGTCAGCTTAGTGCTCCACTGGCATCTTTATGATCAATCCACAAGTACCTACTCTGTGGTAGGCACTTTTAGCAAAAGAGGACATATAAACACATAAAAGAATCCCCAACCTCAATGAGCTTATAGCCTATCAGAAGAGACAATACATATAATTTAAATCTCCTTGTTAGTGGCTGTTATTTATCCACTGTTCTCAAAGAAGACCAAGACATCAGGGATGTGATGCCATAACATGGGAATGAATAAGATTTAAGTGAGGCAGGATGGGGTGCAGTGGAGAGATATAGATCAGAATGACTGGAGATGACCCAGAATGCAGTGGAAGAAGGTGGTCTTTTTAAGTTAAGTAAGTTCTTTAACAGATCTCAGTCTGACTGAGTTAGGACCTGTGATTTCCCTGGTATAAGGATCTCCCAAATGAGGAAACTCCCTCTACAAATGCAGGTCAACAACTCCATGATTTATGGTCAGTACCTGGGGGCACTGAGTAGTTATCAGGGGTGGGAAACCTGTGGCCTCAAGGCCACATGCAGTCCTCTAGGTTGTCAAGTATAGCCCTTTGACTGAATCCAAACTTCACAGAAGTTTTTATTAAGGAGGGATTTGTTCTGTGAAGTTTAGATTCAGTCAAAGGGCCATGCTTGAGAACTAGTGGGCCACAGTTTGTCCACCCCTGGGTTAGGTGACTTACCCAGGGACATGTGCATAGGTCTTCCTATCTTCAAAGTATTCAAAGACATAGAGGAAGTCCCTTCTCTTTTGGGTGGATCCCCCACTAAGTATTTATGGGAAAACATAAACAAGAATTGCACAGGACAAGAAGGTGTAGCTAAGTCAAGTTCTTCACACTAAGGGTCAAGAACCCAGACTAATGAGATCATTCATCCATTACTCTAAGTATATGCTGAGTTTGCCTGGTCAACCATTCACAACTGTGGGAATGAGCATTTTAGTCAAGTGCAAAAAAAGCAGAGGACCTAGATTCAAATCCTGCCTTGGTCACTAATTACCTCTGTGACCTTAGACAAGTCATTTAACTTTTTTGAGCCTCAGTTTCCTCACCTGTAAAACAAGAGAGTTGGAATTAATAGCCTTGATGATTCCTTTAGGTCTACATGCATGATCATATAAAATAAGTTGGATTTCTCTACAGAAAAGTTAGGGAACTTCACCAACTTAACCACCTGAAAAACAGATTGGAATCCTGGACAATACAACACCCAGTTCTCTCATTCTGTCTTTCACCCACTTAGTAAGTGAGAAGGTAAGAATGGTGAAGGTCCATGAGATCAACTGAAAGAATTAAGAATATTTATCCTGGGAAAAAAATGTCTTAGTTGGGGAGGGAAGCACAATTGTGTTCTTCAAGTAGCTATCATCATGTCTCCACTCCACCCCACGGAGAAGATGAGCTCCTTAAGTGCAGGGACTTTGCATTTTGGTCTTGGGACCCCTAGTTCATTTAATAAATGTTTAAGGAATTGAATTTAGTTAACTGTCATGGGGAAAAAGAATCTTGCCCTGCTTGTCCCTGGACAACTTGGGATAATGGGTAGAAGCTGCTAAGAGGCAAACTTCAGCTTGATATAGTTAGGAAAAGTACAGGACAATTAGATTCTGCCAAAAATCAGTCAGTCAACAAGCATTTATAAAGAATTACTATTGGGGAGATGATCCTGGCACTGTTCTGTGCTGGAAATACAAAGAAAGGCAAAAGAAAAAAATTGCCTGGCCCCAGGGAGTTTATATTCTACAACATGTAAATATCTAGTTATGTATAGGCTATAGAGAGTATATGAAGATAATCTAAAAGGGAAAGGCATTAACAGCTTGGGTCAGGGGATGGGGGGGTGGGGAGAAACCAGGAAAGATGTCCTCCAGAAGGTGGGATTTGAGCTTAGTGTCAAAGGGAGCCAGAAGACAGAGGTGAGAAGTATGAAGGACAGCCAGAGCCAAGACATGGAATGTTGTATTCTAGGAATAGCAAATAGTTTGTGCAGCAGGGTCATAGAATTCCAGGAGGGGAGTAAGGTATAAGCAGGAAGGAAAGATAAGAAGGAGCCAGGTATGAAGAGCTTTAAATGGTACAGTGGCTTATATCAGATCATAGAGATGACACTAAGCTGCTGGAGTTCCTTGAGAAGAGGAACATATTTAGACCAAATTTGGGCAACTGAATGCAGGATGGATTGGAATGGGAAGAGATTTTAATCTGGAAGACTATTTAAGAGACTGGTACAATAGCCCAGAATGGAATGAGGGCCTGAATGAGATGGTGGTGTGTGAGTGGAGAGAAGGACAGACCTACAAGAGAAATGATGGGAAGGTAGAAATGGCAAGACTTATCAACAGACTATGTAGAGTGGGTACAAGATAGGGGTGTCTTGAGAAGACACCAAGATTTGAAGACTGGAAGGGTGGTTTTGCCCTAAAGAGTATTAAAGAAGAGGAGAAGGTTTGGGGCGAAAAGATTGGGAGTTCTGTTTTGGACATGTTGAGTTTGAAATGCTGTGGTACATCAAGGCAGAGATGTCCAAGAGGAAGATGGAGATGTATGACTGTTGTTCAGGAGAGAGAGAAGAGCTGGATGTAGAAACCCAGAAACCATCTAAAGAGAGATGATGATTGAATTCATGGGAGCTGACAAGATCAATGAGATCATATGATGCAAGAAGAAAAGGGGACTTAGAACAGAGCCTTGGGTGGGGAGCATTCATGGTCTGGGGTTGTGACATGGATGAATAAGTAGAAAAGGAGACTGAGAAGGGATAGAGAAACATATAGGAGGAGAACCAAGAGAGAAAAAGATCAAAAAAATCTAGCAAAGGGGCAGTATCCAGACACTGAAGGTGATTAAGTGTCAAATGCTCCAGAAAAGTTTAAAAGGCTGAAGATTAAGGAAAAGTCCTTAGATTTGACACTTAAGAGATTATTAGTGACTTTGGAAAGAGTAATTTCAGTTGAAGCCAGAGTGAAGAAGCTTTAGAAGATGGTGAGAAAAAAGGAAGTGGAAACATGGGTTGCAGATGGTTTTGTCAAGGATTTTAGCCACAAAGGGGAAGGGAGAGAAAGAATGACAGTGAGTGGACATGGTTGGATCTTAAATGGTCATGGATGGATTTTATATTTGGGGAAGGTATCAGGAAAGGAGCCAGGAAATAAGGAATGGTTAAGGATGGGGGGGGAGGGAAGAGAGAGAGAGAGAGAGAGAGAGAGAGAGAGAGAGAGAGAGAGAGAGAGAGAAACAGAGAGGCTATCTACTTTAGAAGCCAGAAAAGGAAAGCCATTGGTAACCTAGCCTCATCCTACCTTTCAGGTCTTCTTACACCTTAATCCTCATCACGTACTCGTTGATCCTCTTTGATTCTCCTGGCTGTTCCATGAATAAGACATTCCATCTCTCAGCTCCAGGCATTATCTGTGGCCATCCTCCATGTCTGGAATGCTCTCCCTCCTCAACTCTATCTATTACATTCTCTGGCTTCCTTTAAACCCCAAATAAAACCCCATCTTTTACAGGAAGCCTTTCCCAACCTCTTAATTCTACTGTCTTCCCTCAGTTAAGGGAATTTATCCAGTATAAAGCTTGCTTTGTATATATGTGTTTGCATGTTCTCTCCCATTAAATTGTAAGTTCCTTGACTTGCCTCCTTTTGTAGCCCTAGCACTGTGTGCCCAGCACACAGCAGGAGATTAATAAATGTTTACTGATTGTTTGGGATCAAGGGTGCAAGTAGAGAGGCTTGTCTTGTCAAGAAGAAAGGCCAACTCTTCATAGGATGGTCATCTGTGAGAAGGAGGAGGTGGTGCAGAAAGATGTGTAAGTGATGTGAATGAAATGAGGCAAATGGAAAGCTCTCAGAGAATATCTCAGTTTTCTCAAAGAAAAATGAGGCAACATTCTTGGCTCAGGGTGAGGATACAGTCAGAGCCTTAAGAAGAAAAGGCGGAATGTGCTACGTCATAAAGTGATGGGTTTCCAAGGACCGAAGGTCTTTGAGGGACGACTGGGTTATCATTTGCTGGGGAGGTTTGTGGGGAGGATGGGCTTTTTGGTCAGGCATGGGCCATGCTAGATGGCCCATGAAGCCCCTTCCAATTCATATTCTCTGAATCTGAAACACAGAGCACCAGGAAAACCAGGTGGAACACCCTATATTAACCTCATTGGCAGGCAGGTAGTCCCCTCAGGGCAGGATACTTTCCAGCAGTCCTGGGAACAGCCTGTTCCCAATTGGCCTTCTGGGGGACTGAGGGAGGCAAGTATCATGGAGAGCCAGAGGAGCAGAAGGATGGAGGCAGAAAGACATTGGAACCCCCAGCAAGAAAAGGAGCTGGGTCTTTGCCCCTGCCCACTTCAAATAGTGTATCCTCAGTACACTGTGCGGCATCTGAGATGTCATCAGGGAGCTGCAGAATGATTTTCTAGACCAGAGTTTTCTAATCTGGTTTTCACAAGGTCATAGGATAGGAAGAATTAAACTGATCCTGTGTTTTGAAAGTCCCACCTATGAGAAGAGCCATGCCACTATGTCACACCAGAGCTCCCAGTATACATACTAAGTACTCAGTTCAACAAACATTGTGCACCTACTACATGCCTATTCACTATACCAGGAAAGGAGAATACAAAGAAGAAAAAAATCCCTGCTCAAGAAACTTGCATTCTGCTGGTAGATATACTTTTTAGACAGATGAGTAAATATAGAATAATTAAAAAGGAGGGAAAGAGACCACTTGGGTAAGCCTACACAATCCCCCAAAGGCTTCAGTTTCCTTGTCTTTAAAATCAGAAGACTGGACTAAATGACTGCTGAGATCCTTTCCAGCTCTGATCTATGATCCTGCAATCTTTTGGGAGAAACAGGGAAGCCTGTCAGAAAGTTATATATGAGCTGAGTCTTACAGAAAGTTGGGGGAAGATGCATGGTGGAAAATGTCATCTACGTCCAAAAGAAAGAACTATGGAGTCCGAACGCAAATCAAAGCATACGATTTCCACTTTTTTGTTTTTTATGACTTTTCCCTTTCATTCTGTTTCTTCTTTCACAACATGATTAATGTGGAAATATGTACACATTGTATACGTATAACCTATGCCAGATTGCTTGCTGTCTTGGGGAGGGAGAAAAATTTGGAACTCCAAAGCTTATAAAAATGGATGTTGAAAACTATCTTTACATGTAATTAGAAAAAATAAAATACTATTTACAAAAAAATTAGGGATTCTAAGAGTCAGAGATGAGGAAGGAGAGCCTTCCAGGTATAGAGACAGTCTCTACAAAGGCATGGAGATAGGAGATGGAATGCCTAGTTCAAGAACCACCTGGAACATAGTAGGTAGTTAATAAAATATATTGATTAATGGTACAGCGTGTATAGTTACAAAGTACTGTGTTACATTTTGGTACCAAGGTAGAAGATGGATTGGAGAGGGGACAGCATGGAAGTAAGAGCAAATAGAAGACTAACGTAACAGAGTTGGACAAGAGGTGATGAAAACCTGAAGTGGTGGTTATGTCAGGGGAGATCAGTGGGTGCTCCGTCAACAGACAAATGGAAGAGACACTGCAAAGGAAGAATCAACAGAACCAGCAAATTGAGAGAGAGAGAGAGAGAGAGAGAGAGAGAGAGAGAGAGAGAGAGAGAGAGAGAGAGAGAGAGAGAGAGGGAAGGAGGGAAGGAGAGAGAATGAGGAAGAGAGAGAGGTATAGATGGGTGGATGAAAGGACAGACAGATGATAGATAAGACAGATAAATACACACACAGAGACAGATAAACAACAGATACATAACATACATATATGTACACATATAGTGTATAAATGGGAGGTAATTTATTAGATACTTATCATGTACCAGTCGTTGTTCTAGGCAATGCCAATACAAAAGCAGAACAGTCCCTGCCCTCAAGGAACTTACATCCTACCTTGGAAAAGCATGTATATACAGATAAACCAAAAAAAAATACATACAAATTAAATTGTGAGACATAATAAAAATAACTAACATGTATATAAGACTTTTAGGTTTACAAAGCTGCATGTACACAGCTTTTTACAAATACACTGGTGGAGCACCGGACTTGACATCAGAAAGACATGCACTTGAATTCTAAGAAAGTGTGAAAAACCGACAAGTCCTTCAACTTCTCTGGGTCTTGGTTTTCTCATCTGTAAAACAGGATAATACCAGTACCCACCTGGCAGGGCTATTGTGAGAATGATCTGGAATCACATCTATAGAGCACTCTGTGAACCTTGGAGCTATCATCATCATCATTAAATATAAAGTTAATACTATGCAATTTCAGGGTGAAGACCCAGTCTCTGAAAAACTAAAAACATATGTCACACAGAAGGTGATGGAGAGGCTCATGGTATATGTAAGCAGACAGGAGTATATAACAAGGTTAACACAAGATAATATATGCCGCGTGCTTTGCAGTCCTTATGTACTATATGAATGCTGACTATTAGCTAGGAATTGTGAAGAAGAATGATATTATCCAAGAAAGGAAGAATGTTAAATGGGGAAGGACTGCAGGAAGGGGGCATTTGAGTTGGGTCTTCAAGTCCACTAAGGATTCCAACACATAGAGGCAAGAAAGAGGATCCTCCAGGCATGAGAGACAGCTTGGACACAATCACCTTTTAGTCTCCACTTTTCCTGTCTCCCTTTAGCCAATCAGTTACCAATTCTGCATCATTTTCTTAATCTCCACTCACATAGCCATCCTTCTAATTCAGTATCGCCCCACCCCCGCCATGGACTGTTGAAATAGCCTCCTAAATGATTTCAGTCCCTCTAATCTTTTTGCCCTCTGTTCCAACCTCCAACCACCACCCATACAATCTTCCTAAAGCACAGGACTGACCATGTCACTCCTCTGATCACAAAATTTAAGTCATTTTCTACCATCTCTATAACAAGAACTCAACCTTTTTGTGTGTGTTGGGGATTCCTTAGAAGTCTAATGAAACCTATGGATACCTTTTTAGAATAATGCCTTCAAATATATCAAATAAAATACACAGGTTTACAAAAGAAACTGATTCCATTGAAATTAACATGTATTTTTTTCCCATTCAAGTTCACAGAGTCACTGAAATCTATCCACAGACCCCTTAGGGATTCAGGGACCCCAAGTTAATTATTCTTGCCCTTGGATAAGATACAAATTCGTCAACTTGGCAACTAATGCCTTTCACAATATGGTTCCAATTTCCATATTTTACACCATTCCCCTTAATACCCTCTGCATCCTATAGTCATCTACCTCTATCTACTTCCATTCCCCTGTATGGGCTATCCTCCTATGCTGGGAATGAACTCCCTCCTCACCTCTACTGCTTAGAATATCTGTATTTCTTCACAGCTCAGCTCATGTGCTTTTCCTGATTCTCCTGAGTTGTTTGTAAACCCTCTCTCCTCCGATTAGGATGCATGAATTGATCTGCTTACACATTATATGCCCCTAATAGATCTAAATTCCTTGAGAGCAGGGACTTTATTTTGTTTGGATTCTGTATTCCCAGAACTTTGCACATAGTAGGTGTTTAATACATGTGGCACCCTGCTTAATATGCAGTACAACTGGAGATTTACACCCAGAGAGTCTGACTGTGGGTGTTTCTGGGTCAGTGCCCTTTTCCACTAGACAATAATTCCTGATGTTTCAGAAAAAATGGATATGGAACCTGGCAAAATTAATCCCAGTGCTTAGTACTTGAGAGTCCTTTTTAGGGACTGGATAAAGTAGGTAAGGGAAAAGAGAGGAGAAGGAGAAGAGTTTGATGGAAATGAATTAGGGAAATAGGGAAAATGGCACCAAAGAGAGGATTTTCTGCCATTCCCAGCACAAATTAGAAGATGCAGTTCAATATGAAAGCTAACTTTTATATAGCACCTATTATGTACCAGATGCTAAGAGGTTTACAATTATTATCTCATTTAATCCTCACAACAACCCTGCATGGTGTCATTGTGTTCCCCATTTTACAGAAGAGGAAAATGAGGCAAACAGAGGTTAAACAACTTACTCAGCGTCACACAGTTAGTAAGTGTCTGAAGCCAAATTTGAACTCAGGTTTTTCCGACTCCAGGGCCAGCACTCTATCCACTCACTGCTCCATGGAATCAACAGTGAGGCAATGACATAAACTGCCCTAAATACTTGCCTCTCATTAATATTACCACTTGTTCAGTCATTTTCAGTTGTGTCTAATTCTTCGAGACCCCATTTGGGGTTTTCTTGGCAGAGATACTGGAGTGGTTTGTATTTCCTTCTCCAGCTCATTTTACAGATGAAGAAACTGAGGCAAACAGGGCAAAGTAACTCACTCAGGGTCACACAGCTAGTAAGTGTGTGAGGCTGGATTTGAACTCAGGAAAATGAGTCTTCCTGACTTCAGACCTAGACCTCTATGCACTATGCCACCATCTAGCTGCCCTATTATCAACAGCTATTATTATTAATTATATTATAATATTAATGATATTAATGACTATGATGAGGATTACCTTTTACATATTGCTTTAAGCTGTGCAAAGTACCTTCCGTATGCTTTCTCCCTGGATCTCTACAACAACCCTAGCTGTCCCACAGTTATCAATATTCTTATTATTCACATTGCTAGTAAGCATCAAAGGCGTTGTGGGAAGTGGGGTGTTTTTCTTTCTTCCCTTTCATGGTGCTCCTATTCTTCTAATGCACTCAGTGCAAAATTAGCAGAATCTAATAGCCAGACCAACTCTGCCTTGCAATATCCGAATAAGGGTCAAGAAGTCAATCAACCCAGAGAAACAGAATCTAGTCCATTCTGGAATAACTCGATTAAGCTCTCCTTACTCATTTAGAAAACCATGTACCAAAATGCAGTCCAGTCTCAAAAACAGAGACATACAAGACAACTAGCAAACAGCATCTGAAATTCAGAACAGTCAAACACCAAGAATGAGCATCAAATCCTAAAACAGCAGTTTCACCTATAACGGGCAACATTAAAAGGGAATGCCGAGGGCACAGGGGGCTGGTCACCTTCTTTGGTTGAAATTTAAACCCATCTGTTTTCCTTTTTGTCAGCTCTGGACAGTTTCACAATATGCAGTTTTAGCCTAGGTCACATAGTCGGAGCTGAAAGGGACCTCTGAGGTCAGCTGATCAAACCTTCTCGATTTACAGGTGAGGAAACTGAGGTAATTAGTTCCTATTTGGTATGCCTGATTGTTCCTTCTTAAATTTTAAAGCCACCAAGATCCTATCTGTATTAAGGAGCTTGTACACACTACCTGGATGTCCAAGGTCATCTCTCATGCCATTAATAATAAAAATCACAATATTAGCATCTTTATAGCTCATGTTTTTCATGCTTCACAGTTTTTCTGGGCAGCTAGGTGGTACGGTGGATAGAGTCCCAAGGTCTGAGTTCAAATCTGGTCTCAGGCACTTACTAGCTGTGCGACCCTGGTTTTTTGTTGTTGTTCAATCCTGTCCAACTCTGACCCCATTCAGGGGTTTTTGGCAGATATTAGAAGTGGTTTGCCATTTCCTTCTCCAGCTCATTTTACAGATGAGAAAACAGAGGCCAACTGGGTGAAGTGACTTGCCCAGGGTCACTCACCTAGTAAGTGACTGAGGTCCAGTTTGAACTCAGGAAGAGGAGTCTTCCCTGACTTCAGGTCCAGCATTCTATCTGCTGTACCACCTGTCTGCTCACACAAATAAATTACTGTTATTATGAGTGGAGTCATAAATTGTTTTTCCCATTTGAACTTGATCACTTTTCCCAGAAGAAAAGTGAGAGGTAGAAGAATGAGGATAGGGAAAGGGGTACAAACGTGGAAGCAGGGCAGATGGCAAAAATGTCCTCATTTTGTAGGATCAAGTATCCTGGTTTGGCTTCAAAGAGAACAGATGAAATAAGAGACATGATTGAAATCCAGCTCTGTACTCCCTGTGACCATCAGTAATCCCCTTTACCTGATTGTTAACAGGTCCTTTAAAAAGGTCATCTCTAATAGCCAAGGATATTAAGCAATCACTGGGAACAAGAAAGATAGATTGAATTATGTAAAAATAAAAAAGTTCTACACAACACAGAAGCACATAATTGAGACACAAAGAAAAATAAATTGTTGGAAAAATGCTTGTAACAAATATATCTGATAAAAAAATTTAGCATCTAAAATGTAAGAACTGACACAAATATTCAGCAGTATCATTCAGTTCCCAAACTGAAAAAGAATAGGTATTTTAAATATGAATTTAAATATGGAACAAACAGGGTTTTTACCAAAACAGAGATCCACATTGGAATAATCACTTCAAAAAGTGTTTAACCTCAAGAATGATCAGAGAAATCCAAATTATAACAACTCTAAGGTACCAAACAATTTAGAAATAATAACGAAAGGTGACAAAGTTCAAGACTAGTCATGTTATAGAGAAATGGGTCCACTCATACATTGCAAGTGGAGCTGCAAATCAGTGAAATATTTTTCGATGTTAATCTGATGGTAGACAACAAAGATGGTCTTAGTCATCATACCCCTTGACCCACAGTTTGTGAGCATTGTCATAAAAGGGAAAAAAAAGAGTGCTCTATTCAGAGATGTCACAGAATGACAGCTGGGAGAGTACTTAGAGATTACCTAAAAGCAGTTCCTTCATTTCACAGATTGAGAACCTGAGATCTGAGTAAGGGAAGGAACTTGCTTAATTAAGGTCAAACAACTAGTTAAACGTCGAACAGAGATTTCCAGTATACTACTTCTATGTATACCCAGGAGGAGCACTGTCTTTATTTGTGAAAAGTGGGTATTGAATCAACCACTATCTCCCTACTTAAAGTAATTAACCAAATATTCTAGTCCTGATATTTTTATAATAATAAATATTAGTATAATATTTAATTTTAATTTAATAATTTATTCATTAATTATTATATTATTCATCTAATATATAATTATATTGTATATTATAATAAGAAATTATATAATATGTAATTATATTAATTTAAATAATTTAATAATCAAATAGTCTAATGTAATAAATAAATATAAAGATCTAAGAATATCTTCATGATGGCCTGTTTATCTTCCTGAATCAATAAATTAATACATTTATTGATTTATAATAAGGGCGTTAGACTAGGTACAAGAAGTCCTTGAAAGTACTAGATAAAATGTAGTGATATTGTACCAAAGGTGTTTTGGATAGGCTAAAGAAATTGGTCACTCTCTATGGGTTTTGTATAAAATTCATCTAACTTCATTCAAATCCAGTGGATTCCAAGAGCAAGTGAGGAGAGAGGAATTCCTGGTGAATTCACAAGAGGAATCACTTGGGCAGGGAGGGGGAGGGGAGTAGAATGTCAGTCTCCTCATCCTTCTTCTTGACCAGAGAAGGACCTTATGAACTCTGGAGAGCCAGAGAATTTAAACCTTTTGTCAGGGTTTCGGTAGTATACTAGCAGCAGTTCGCAGTAACCTGTGTATCAGAAGATAAAGACAAACCAGATACACCAAGGAAAGGGAACTTCAAAATTCTACAAAGAGCTCAGAAGAAAAGCTAAGACCTGGGTTCCAGTCTCAGATTTCTCTATAATCAAAGCAGATCACTTAACCATTCTGTGCCTTGGATTCCTCAACTGTAAGTGAAACATGTTGGACCAGATGGTCTTTAAGATTCTAATCTGATACAAGGTAAGTTCCTTGGGTGGAACCAAGATGGCAGAGTAATAACATAGACTTTCTAGAGCACTCCAGCCAGGCCCCGTCAAATACCTGTGAAAAATGGCTCTAAACAAATTCTGGAGCCACAGAATGATAGAGGGAAGCAAATCTCCAGCCCAAGACAGCCTGGAAAGTCACAGGGAAGTGTTTATCACACCGCCTGGGCACAGACAGGACCTGAGCAGGCCTTTGGGAGACTGAATCTCTCACACCTGTGGCAGTTTCCAGACTTCAGGACCCCAAAATGCCAAAGACAAATGAGAAGGTCAGTGGAAAAAGCCTGTGGGAGCAGTGTGGGAGAGTAGAGTGGTCTGACCCCAGCCTCAGGCTGGCAGAGTGGGGAGGGGTGGAGGAACCCGAGGCAGCTAATAACTTCATGAAAATCAAGAAATCATGAAGCAAAACCAAAGGAATGAAAAAATAGCAGACAATGTGAAATATCTCATTGGAAAAACAATTGACCTGGAAAATAGATCCAGGAGAGACAATTTAAAAATTATGGGACTACCTGAAAGCCATGATCAAAAAGACATCCTAGATGTTTTCTTTCATGAAACTATCAAGGAAAACTGCCCTGATATTCTAGAACCAGAGGGTAAAATAAATATTGAAAGAATCCACCAATCATCTCCTGAAAGAGATCTGAAAAGAAAAACTCCTAAGAATATTGTAGCCAAATTCCAGAGTTTCTAGGTCAAGGAGAAAATATTTCAAGCAGCCAGAAAGAAACAATTTGAGCATTGTGGAAATACAATCAGGATAACACAAGATCTAGCAGCTTCTACATTAAGAGATCAGAGGAACTGGAATATGACATTCCAGAAATCAAAGGAGCTAGGATTAAAACAAAGAACCACCTACCCAGTAAAATTGAGTATAACACTTCAGGGGAAAAAATGGTCATTCAATAAAATAGAGGACTTTTAAGCATTCTTGATGAAAAGACCAGAGCTGAATACAAAATTCGACTTTCAAACACAAGAATCAAGAGAAGCACGAAAAAGTAAACAGGAAATAGAAATCATAAGGGATTTACTACAGTTGAACTGTTTATATTCCTACATGGAAAAGTAATATTTGTAACTCTTGAGACTTTTCTCAGTATTTGGATAGTTGGGGGGATTATATACATATAGACAGAAGGCACAGGGTGAGTTGAATAGGAAGGGATGATATCTAAAAAAAATAAAATTAAGGGGTGAAAGAGGAATATACTGGGAGGACAAAGGGAGAAATGGAATGGGGCGAATTATCTCTCATAAAAGAGGCAAGAAAAAGCTTTTTCAATGGAGGGAGAAAAGGAGGAGGTAAGAGGGAAAAAATGAAGCTTACTCTCATCACATTTGGCTTAAAAAAGGAATATCAGGCACATTCAATTTGGTATGAAAATCTATCTTATACTACAGGAAAGTAGGGGAGAAGGGGAGAAGTAGGGTGAGGGGTGGAATAATAGAAGGGAGGGCAAATGAGAGGAGGGGGTAATTAGAAGTAAACACTTTTGGGGAAGGACAAGGTCAAAAGAGAAAATAGAATAAATCGGGGGCAGGACAGGATGAAAGGAAATATAGTTAGTCTTTCACAACATTACTTTTATGGAAGTCTTTTGCATAACTACACATGTATAACCTATACTGAATTGCTTGCCTTCTCAGTGGGGATGAGTGGGGAGGGAGGAAGGGAGAGAAGTTGGAACTCAAAATTTTAAAAACAAATGTTAAAAATTGTTTTTACATGCAACTGGGAAATAAGAAATACAGGTAATGGGGTATAGAAAGCTATCTTACCTTATAAGAAAATAGAGGAGATGAGGATAAGGGAAGGGAGGAGTTTGATAGAAGGGAGGGCAGATAGGGGGATGGGGTAATCAGAATGCATAGTGTCTTAGGGTGGGGGAAAGGAAGAGAAGGGGAGAAAATTTGGAACTCAAAATCTTGTGGAAATGAATGTTGACAACTAAAAATAAATAATTTTTTTAAAAAAAGAAAAAGGTAAGTTCCTTGAAGGCAAGACATTGCCTAAAGAGAACTTCAGAAACTTCTAGCAACGAAGGACTGTAAGTTACATCTTTCACCACATGGGTTTTCGAAGCTCAGCCACTTTCCTCTGGACTCTGCATGTACTTGTGGGAATGTGTCATATACTTTGGTGGGAGATGAGAGAATATTTTTTGCGTCAGTTGTTCTTAGTAAATAACCTTAGCAAATATTCTTTTTTAAAAGTTAATTAAGTCTAACTTACTAATTGATATCAACTGATAATCATAAAGGGAAGCACACTAATGGAGTCTCATATAGCGCTAGAAAACCATGACCCTCTCCCAGCTCCTCTACCCTAAAGGAGAAGAAGCCAGCCAAGATCTTGGGCTCCCTGCCACATGTCCTAATGCCCCATCAGGATAGTAGCTCCTGTGCTACTGAGCCTACACTTGCAAAGAACTGGAAAGAAACTAAATGTTCTACAGATGGTAAATAACTAAATAAATTAGGGTATATCAATATAATCAACTGCTATAATGCTATCAAAAATGATAAATATGAGGAACACAAAGAAATTTGGGAAAACACATGAAGTAACATAAAATGAAGAAAACTGATAAAGAGGGACAGAAAATATATGGATTATGATGATGTAAAAAGGAAAACATCTGCACAAATACAGAGATTAATGAACAGAGAATGGAGTGGAACACAGAGGGAGTAACTAATAAGCTTTTATGAGTGTTTCATACTCTTAAATTCATTTTTAAGTGTAAATAGTTGTCAAGTACATTTAATTGATTTCTTGTTTAAAGTTGAGAGCCTAATATATTATTTAAATTTTTAAAAATAAGGCCATATTTTAGTAATGGAAACTTTCCCAGAAGATGGAGTATATTCTTCTTCCCTTTCAACTTATATAGAATGCTCAGAAGCTTCTGGGATTCCTGGATTTTGTATTAAGTATTTCTATTAAGAGTCACCATGATTCAGTGAACAGATGAAAAAATGTTTAGAGTGCTACTAAAAGCTATGTTCTAAGCACTGCATCCAACAACTCAGACAGTCCCAGACATCAAGGAGCTCACATTCTAACTGAGAGGAGGGGAGGATACAACACTTACAGGATAGTGATGGTCAGGGAGTTTTTTGGTTTAATAAGTTATAGTGATGGTGCGTGAATGTATAGGGGAATGAATTGATACAAAGAGTGGAATCCTAAATCCGAGGGTGGAGGTAGAGAAGAGATAGAGAAGGGGTCAATGGACAATTCTGTAAACTTAAGCAAGTAAGTAAATCAACTAACAAAGATTTATTAAGCACCTACTAAGTGCTGGGGATACAAAAAGAAAAAAAACAGAAAATACAATCCCTGTTCTCAAGTCTAAGGAGGGAGATAATATGCAAACAACTATGTACCCACAAGCTGTGTACTGGATAAATAATCAACACTAGAATTAAGGGAGATTTGGGAATGCTTCTTATAGAAGGTGGGACTTTAGCTAAAACCTGAAGGAATCCAGGAGGCAGGACAGAGATGAGGAGGGAGAGCATTCCAAGCATGGGAAGAGGGGGCAGCCAAATGAATAGACAGAGAATCAGGAGGTAAAGGATCTAATGTGAGGAAACCAGTGTTACTACATCACAAAAGACATAGAGGGGATGTATAGCATAAGGAGACTGGAAATGTGTGCATGGGGGAGGGAGGTGAGGTAGATTATGGAGGTCTTCAAAAACCAAACCAAAAATCTTATATTTGAGGCTGAAGGCAACAAGGAAGTCACTGGAATTTACTGGGTTGGGGAGGAGGGACTATGTGGTTAAATTCTTCGTTTTCGGAAGATCACCTCACAGCTGAGTAGAAGATGGACTGAAGTGAGGAGTGACATCAGGCAGGGAGAGCAACCAGAAGTTATTGCAACAGTCTAAGTGTGAGGTGATCAGAGTCAGTACAAACCAGGATAATACATGGTATAGACTGACAGAATGTTAGATTTAGAATCTATCATTAAATACTGAATAAGTGCCTACTATATGATGTCACTAGGAAGACAAAGGTGAATTGAAAACTGTCTCTGCCATCAAGGAACTTAACTTCAATCAGAACAGAACCTTAAAAACCATCTGATGCAATATGTTTATCTTACAATTAAGGAAACTGAGGCACAGAGCAAGTTAAGTGACTTGCCTTGGTTAAGGGGAAATCTGAGACAGGAACCCAGGTCTTCAGATGCTGAGTCTTAGTTTCTTTACGTCTAAAATAGACTGAATAGCACCTGTATTACCCAGCTGCTCGACTGAAGCAACTGTGCCAAGGTAAATCATTCAAAATGAATTCCAACTATGGCAGCCGTGATTCTCCTAAAGACTACGTTTTTCACCCGCAGTTAAGCTAAGATTGGAAGAAAAGGTAGGGAGAAAAACAAAGGCATCAAAGCCTGGGGTTAAGGTCAGGAACACAGGAGGGCAAGTTCAAGTTGGAGCCCCACAGGATGGAACAAGATAGGACTAGAAAGGCAGAGAAGAGGGGGCCAAAACATCTTGAATACCTGGCTGCTCCCAGAGAGAGCTCCTCCTCCTCCTGACCCTCGCTCACATGTTAACGAATCCCTAAGTGCTTGGTTCATCTACTTCCTTCTTAGGGTTTTTGATACCCAACTCGAAAGAAAAGAAAGAGGTTGTGTTCACTAAAAGCAGAGACAACTAACTCAGAAAAAGTCAGGAGCAATTTGATGTTAAGGAAAATATGGTTACAAGAGTACGGGTAAATAGAAAGAAAAAAAAAATCTCTCCTTAATTTGTGTTCATTTAGGACTGGTCTTATTACTGTTAATCTGATCAAACATTGACCTGTAGCAGCCTTTGCAGACCTGTACAGAACACACTCCTAATGAATTTTTCATAACTCCATAGAGACATTTTCTGCACTCGCAGTTAATCATAAGCTACTGTAAACATGGAATTTCAAATCTCATTCCATTTTAGGACCTGGGGTTTTTTGTTTGTTTTTTTTTTCCATTACTTGAGTTCTCCTCCAGGTTCCTGCTGTTTCTGTGGGTCCTGGCCCTTTGCTATTGCAAGGGCACATATATTTCATGGAATCCTAGGATCCAAGCATTACAGCTCTAGAGATGAAAGAAACTTCAGAAAGTGTCTGCTTCGTTTTACAGAAAAGGAAGTTTGTTATCAAACGATTATAGATTTAGAGCTGAAAGCCTCCTTCTAGTTCAACCCCTTCAGTTTACAGAAAAGGAAACTGAGTTCCAGGAAGGTTAAGTGATTTTCTCCAGGTTGAATAAGTAATGAATGTTAGAGATGGGACTTAAATCCAGGCTCTCTTGACTCCAGAGCCAATACTATGCTCTCTGCACTGAGTCATCCAACTAACCAAGTTGCAAGGGGCCTCAAGGGCCAATTTACCTTTAAAAAGAATTTCCTACATAGCATTTCTAACAAGAGGCCACCAAGTTTCTGACCTATAATGAGGAAGATTTTACTATATCCCAATGCAGTATGAAGACCTACAACGAGGTTGAATTCACTATCTGCCAATACAGCTCATTCTACTTTGGGGCAGCTCTTAAAGTTAGAACGTTTTCCCTGACCTCAAGTCTCTTTGCCTCTTCTATGGTTCTTACTTAGTACAGCACCTGGTATATAGTAGGTGCTTAATAAATGCTTATTCATGGAATGATTGATTTCTTATGCCATCAGAGTCCAAGCAGGAAAAAGCCAGTCCCTCCTCTGTGACACAACTTTTCAAATATACTTAAGATACTTATCATATCTACTCTAGCCCAAGTCTTTTCTTCAAGCTAAACATTTCCAATGTAGTGTAACTGATAAATTACTGGACCTAAAGTCAAGGAGTCCTCAACACTTAATAGCTGTGTGACCACAGACAAGTGACTTCACCTCTCTAGACTTGATTTTCTTCATTTGTAAAATGAGAGTGTTGAACTCAATGAGGCAGCTGGATGGCACCATAGTGGATAGAGCACCAGGCTTAAAGTCAGGAAGATTCTTCATAAGTTCAGATGTGGCCCCAGATATTTACTAGCTGTGTGACTCTGGGTAAATCACTTCACCCTGTTGGCCTCAGTTTCCTCATCTGTAAAATGATCTGGAGAAGGAAATGGTAAACCACTCCAGTATATTTCTCAAGAAGAAAAAAACCCAAATGGGGTCATGAAGAGTCTTACATGACTGAAACAATTCAACAACGATGAATTCAATGGCCCCTAAAATCTTTTAATCCTATGACTTCTCTGGGCCTCAGTTTCCTCATTAGTAAAATAACAAAGTTGGACTCAATGGCCTCTAAGATCTCTTCCAGCTTTAAATTTATGATCCTATGAACCTCTGTTTCCTCTTCTAAAATGAGAGACTAGACTACACAATCCCTTCCAGCTCATGATCTCTGATCTTACTACTTATGTAACCTTCAGCAAATCCCTGTATCTCTCTGGGCCTCAGTTTCCTTATCTGTAAAATGAGAGATTTAGACAAGATGACCTCTGAGCTTCTTTTCCACTCTAGTTCTACCATCTTCAGTTTTTCCATCCAATCCTAACATGGGATGGACACCACATATGACTCCATGACCTTCTAGCCAGGGAATAATATAATTTCTTTACATCCACCTCATTCACATATCTCTCCTCTTCAGCAGTATCAAAAGCTCCTTAAGGCTACAGATTTTGTCTTCTATTTACTGACCCCATAGCACTTAGGAGAATGACAGATATACAGAAGGCACTAGCAAGTGCTTGTTGACTTATCCAGCATCATCCCGTCTAAGACAAAGCAGCCTATAAACTAGCCTGCCTCTCCAAGAATTCAATTCCTACCTCTGACTATGAAACCCCAGGCAAGTCAGCTGACTTCTTCATGTCCCCCAAGCCACTCTCAAAGACTACAAGTTAGAGAATAGGTGTTGATCTGCATTGTTAGAAAAAAATTTCCTCATCAGCAATTCCCTATAGTAAGGAAATCACAGCTCTGGTCCAACACTGAAAACCAGCTAACATTTATGCAATTCTTTAAAGGTCACAAAGCACACTGCAGAGAAGACTTCCACCAGATGCCATGCTAACAGCATATATGCACCTTATTTAATGAACCTTCATTGTCTACAAGCGACCGCTAGTGAAACAGCTAAGAATAGATGGAAAAGTAATAGAAGTTAAGAAGAAAGGAAGGTTTATAGTGCTCAAAATTCCAATTGTATGGAAGTACTTTACTGTTGAGACAATAGCAGATGCTAGACCTATGCAATGGAATACTGTACTAGGCTCCCTTGTATGGTACCAGCAAGTAGAGCATATTGTTCTATGGCCACAAGAGTACTACAGGATGACTGTGGACATATGGATGAAGAGAAAACGTGATTTCACTGGCCCAAAATGGCAGCAGATGTAATGAAGAAGTGTAAAATTTGTGACCAATGTGTGCAAAGGAAAGCACTGCTGACTCATGTTGCATGTTTGGAAACTATTAGTACTAGCAAACTTTAGAACTTCTGTACATTGACATTTTTATCTTTCTGTATATCTCTATTATGGTAACTAACTCATTTAAGCAAAGGAACAAGATAATGGCCCCTAAGGTAACATGATTCTCTCCTCTTCAGCTTTAGGGAATTTTAAACAAAAACTTTTTAATTCAATCACAATTTCTCTGAGCCCCCAGTTAGGAAATTGCTAACATTTAGGCAGAGACTGGATCTCTATCTAATTCCACATTTATATTAATTTCTGGTTAACCTCTGGTTAGCCTTTCAAAATGTGGCTGAGGCAAAATTCAGTTTATTGGAAACTTTTGGATAACAAAACAATAGATTATACCATAGTATCTTTGGATAGTCAGGCAGCAGGAGGGGAAATTGGAGAAAGAAGTGACCTTTTCTAAGGACTTCCCTCAGCCCAGGTCTATTCTGAGCTGCCTGGAAAGACAATGACACTCTTCAATATCTTCCTTCCTCAGTCCTATATCCAACTCAGTCCTACATCTGCACCTCAAGACTATTATGGAAATCCACACTTGTTCCAATTTCTGGAATGAATTTCTTCTCAACTCACTCAATAATTAGAAAAAAAAATCCCTAGGGCATTGCTAAATTTCCTTGGTGTAACTAAACATGAGTCTGAACAACATTCTTATTCCATCAAAGTTCTTGAAAAGCTAATTTTTTATTCCCATCTTCCTTTTATTTATTTATGTATTTTTGACATTCATTTTTTGTTTTTGATTTCCAAAGTCTCTCCCTCTCTTCCCTTCCCCACCCATAGAGAAAGCAAGAAATATAATATCAATTGTACATTTGAAGTCATGAAAAACATAACTCCGTATCAGCCATATTTTCTTGAAGAAAATAAGAAAGAAAGCTAAAGAAATTGAAAAGGTTTCTTTCAATCTATAATCAGAGATGATGGTTCTATCTGTGGAGATAGATAGCATTTTTCATCTTGGGTCCTTTGGAATTATTTTGGATCATTGCATTGATCAAAGTGCTAAATCTTTCACAGCTGATCATCATTACACTGTTGTTACTGTTGTGTACAATGTTCTAGTTGTGCTCACTTCTCTTTGCATCCATTCATCTAAGTCTTCCCAGGTTTTTCTGAAACCATCCTGCTCATCATTTCTAATGGCACAACAGTATTCCATCACAATCATATACCATAACTTTTTCAGCCACTCCCCAGCCGATGGGGATTCCCTCAATTTCTAATTCTTTGCCACCACAAAAAGTTACTACAAATATTTTTGTAGGATGCCTATGGACATATATATGTCATTTCTCCTTTAATCTCTTTGGGATACAGACCTAGTAGTGATATTGCTGGATCACAAGGTATGCACAGTTTAGTAGTTCTTTGGGTATATTCCAAATTGTTCTCCAGAATGGTTGGACCAGTTCATAACTCTACTAACAGTACATTAGCGTGCCTATTTTTCTACATCCCCTTCAGCATTTATCAATTTCATTTTATGTCATGTTAACCAATCTGATCAATATGAGGTGATAACTCAAGAGTTGTTTAATTTGCATTTATCTAATCAATAGTCATTTAGAACATTTTTTCTTATGACTTGATAGCTTTGATTTCTTTTTCTGAAAGCTCTCTCTTCATATCCTTTGATCATCTATCAACTAGGGAATGGGTCTTATTTTTATAAATTTGGCTCAATTCCCTATATATTTGAGAAATGGGGCCTTCATATTATAGTGCATGGATTGCTTTCTAGAATCCACCCTAGGGCAAAGACTTTAAGAACAAGTTACTCAAGAAAATGCTAGCTTCAGCAAGGTAACAAGAAGTCTATAATTATACCCTACCATCCACAAGGAGACTCATTTAAACCACATGCTACCAGGCATGTTGGGAACTCTAAGACCAGAACAGAAATGTCAGTGGAGTCAACATGTGCCATTTCTAGTACACACATACAACTCTAGAAGAAATTATGTTACTGACTTTACACAACACTTGCTTATGTTTAGGTGAGAGCTATGCCTACCTATTGATTTGTGTTTTGAAGACTCAGAGGATAAAGATGATGCAAATATTCTAAATATTTAATATTTTAATATTTAATATTTTTAAATATTTTTTATACTTGGACTTCAAAATCAGTAAAACTCTCAGCTAAGAACGATATCTGAGAAGAGCTCTCTTAAAGCAAGTGATCGCATGATGCCCAAGTCCAATGTCAAGATCTCCAGCAAAGTAACAGAGTTCTATAGAGAATGTGTGGGCTTTAGGGGACACACAAATTAGTAGAATAATGAAAAACTAACCAAAAGAAGTTATTGAGAAATTGGGCATCTTTCATTTTTATAAAATATTTTCAGAGAGTGGAAGAATACTTATAAAGAAAAAACATTTACCACAACCACTTACTGCCCACAGGAGAATTAGTTGAATTTTCAGATGAATAGGTAGAAGGAAATGATAAATACTTCTGCAAACTCTAAGCAAAAGAGACTGGCCATAAGTTAGATAAACCTTCTTCAAAACTGATCATCTTTGAAAATGATGCTGCCAGTGAAGCACTGTGTGTTCTTACCCAATCTTGCCTCAAACTGAAGACAATCCCATTTCAGATAGGGGGAGCAGACTGAACCCAAAGGCAACTTCCTTTTCTGGAACTTCAATTATAGAGACTTCTAGGGTACAGAGACAACCTCCAAAGCACAGAAATAGTGTCAAGCAGCCTGACGTATCCTAAAAGTTCAAGTTTAGGAAAACGTCTTAGGAAGTCTTAGGAGTCTTAGGAAAACAAGACTATAACAATAATGATGATAATGATGAAAACTCATCAACCAGCTTGACCAGAGGACAGGAAAGATCCATAGTTCACAAAATGGCTAGACTCATTTAACCTCTTCTAAACTAATTGAATGTTAAAGGTAAAATGTAAGAAGTAGTTATAGCCCACAATACTAAAGATTACCCATGTAATAATTGCATATATTTATTTATGCACACACTAATTAGTACAAGTTCAAGTTGTACTTTTATTTTGTTATTTTGCCATTCGTTTTGCTTCTTTAGTGTCATAGTTACTGTATAATAATAATGATAACTAGCTCTTACATAGTACTTTAAGATCTGCAAAGTTCTCTACATATGTTAATAGCAACATCTGTCTGTTATCGACACACTGTTTAATTCATTATTCATATACACACTAATAATTATATGGTTTGTTCTTTATAGTCGTATTGATAACATCACTAGCTTTGCTTTTGTTATTTGTCATTTATGATTATTTGTACATGTACTATAGATAAGCATTTCTCTGAGAATGTACATATACTCCATCCTGCACACAATTTAGAGAGTAGCTGAAGCACTCCTTCCAATAATATTTTTATTGTGTACCTCTGTGGTATATATTGTTAATGAGCATTTATTTTCCATGGTGCCATAGGATGATTACCTGAGACACTTGGATAATGACGCTTGTTATTTGAAAATGCTGCTGTTTCTTTGGTGCTTGTGCTATATAATTGCTGATATTAAGTATACTATGGTTAGTGTTTGCAAGGGACTGAAAAATTTCTGGCCCCAGGGAGGAATGTAACACCTGTATTGGAAATGTTGCTGTGAAGATGAAAGATTCAAACAGATGATACCCCAGAATTCATTGATTTGGTGACTTTTTTTAACTTGGCTCCCTGGGATTGTTTTTGGAGTTTTTGGAGAAGGAACCCAGGAAAGAGGAATTTGTTTTCCATCTTGGTGGAAGCACAGGCAGTTGTTTCTTTGTGAATAACTTGTTCTCCACCTATTTTCCATTATCATTATATCTGATGAATTTGCTCTTCCCTATTTATGAAAAAGAATATCTAGAATTCTCTCTCAGCCTCTTGGTTTCCCTCAAGATTCAGCTCAAATCCTACCTTCTTCAAAAGACCTTTCCCATCCCTCCTTTTGCCTCCTGCTATTAGTTCCTTTTCTCTGAGATGATTTTGATGTTGTACATATCTTACGTGTACATAGTTGTTCACATAATTGTCTCCCCCATTGGAATGTGTCTCCTCCAGGACAGGGTCCATGCTTTGTCCTTTGTTAGTATCCCTAACATTTAGCACAGTGCCTGACATGTACAAGGCTTAATAATGTTGTTGACTATCAACCAAAATGGGTATGGTTTCAGAAAGGGATTCTGATTCCTGTAGCCGAGGCACAGAGAGGTGGTGGTAAATAGATACTGATCCCAATTAAAAGTCCCAAAATCAAGAGAGGTGTAGTAATACCATACCCCTAAGTGAGTACTAGTTTCCATAAACAGAAATACATATATGCTGAGAATTACAATCACACACATACAAAAATACATACTTACATCTAGAAGTGATAGCAAAATCAAGACAACCTGGGCAGGACCAGTAATTGTGTTATATGTGGAGCATCTAACCCACTTAAAAACCTGCTATAATAGAAAAACACAATCCTATAGACAGAAACTTGCCAAAGCATAACTAATATGCATCCCTGAGAGCAATGGCTCCACCACTCCTCTTATTTGTGGGGCATCCCCTTGCTACCAAAACCAAACCCTTACACACACAAAGATTATTCCATTTATTCCTGATAACAAGTGCCTGTGGTAAGTGCTATTATCTCCCTTTTACACATGAGGAAACTGAGGAAAGAAGAGGGACTAACCGACTTGCCTATAGTCACATAGCTACTAAGTGTCAGGGATGATATTTGAATGCTGGTCCTCCTGGCTCCAACCTCTATCTATCATACCACCCTAATGCAGGATGAGTGGTGATAAACAAAACCTCCAAGTGTGGTTCTTTTTAACAACACTCATTTCAAATACTCAAGGATTCATTCCAGCCTGACACAATCAAATCTTAATTACTGATAAACTGGTTATTATAATAGCATTTACATCATGCTTTATGGTTGGCAAAGTACTTGAAACTTACAATATCACAGGGAATTATTTTAAGAATGAGGGAAACCGAGGCATAGCACAGTTATGTAACTTGCCCAAGATCAGAGAACTAATAAATGTCAGTGGTGATCTTCAAACCTGGCTCAATGTAGACTTAAATCTATCATTCTTACACAATCGTCTTGGAGGTCTCTTTATCTGTAGTTTTATGGGTATTTTGTTTTTCCTCTTCCTCCTTTTTGCTACCTTGAACTGGTTACATCAAATGGAGAAGTTTTAAATGCTGTGGATAAGTTCACTTACCTTGATAGTGTACTTTCCAGGGATGTACACATTGACAATGAGGTTGATGCACACTTTGCCAGAGCTATTTCAGTGTTTGAGAGGCTCTGAAGAAAGGTTTGGGAGAGAAGAGGTATTAGAATGACTACCAAACTGAAGGTCTACAGAGCTGTTGTGCTGACCTCATTGTTGTATGGCTGGGAAACCTGGACAGTCTACCAGCACCATGCCAGGCAACCGAATCCCTTCCATTTGAATTGTCTTAAGAAGATTCTGAAGATCACCTGGTGGCAGGGAAAGATATCAGACACTGAGGTCCTTACACCAACTAAAATGCCAAGCATTCACACTCTGCTTCAGAGAGCACAACTCCGATGGGCTGGTCATGTTGTTTGAACACAAAATGTATGCTTGTCAAAAAGACTGTTTTATGGAGGACTCCCACAGGGCAAGTATTCACATGGTGGTCAGAAGAAGCGATACAAGAACACTCCTAAGGTCTTGCTTAAGAACTTTGGAATTGATTATGTGATATGGGAGACACTGGCAAAGGACCACTCAGCATGGCGTGCCCACATCAAAGAAGGTGCTGTGTTCTATGAGCAAAGCAGAGTTGAAACAGCTCAAAGGAAACACAGGATGCACAGATTTAGAGTATCCACCCCAAATGTTCACACAGACTAGTGCCCACATTTTGGTGAAGTATTCTGAGCTCATATTGGTCTGATCAGTCACAGTCAGACGCATTGAAACTTGATTCTAGCACAGTGATGTCATTTTGATCCTCTTCGAGAACGTAGAACAACAAAGTACCTGTATCTCTACAAGACCGAGCAAAGCTGATATAAAAATTAAAAATTCTAACAGAAATATTTGAAATCTGTTCATTTGTTTCTTGGAAGAAGCTCCAGGAAGTGTTCGGGGAAGGAAAATTAACCAATTTTCTAATTATATTAGGCTCATATACAGCTTTAATGTGAAGATGGTTACATCTGGAGGACCTCACAATCCACAGGTAATCCCCTCTTCAACTTGGATTCTGAGGATTCTCCCCCATCCCAGTGAAGAATTCTTTTGTGAGCACCTTTCCCTGTGTTGTGCCTTCCCTGATATTTATGATCAGGGAGTCACTAAACAGACTCATTTTTGGAGTTACATCTTTTAAGAAATCTTTAATGATTTTAATGTATGGATGGAAGATACCTTGCTGGAAGAGAGTCTTTTAGATGGCACTTTGCACTACCAAATCAAATGCTTTTCTCATAACCATCAAGCCATGAGCACAATGAGTTCTTGAATTCTCACTCTATTTGCATCCATTGTGAAAAGGTCAACATGTGTTCCACAATAGACCATCAATTGTGAAAGCTTGATTCTTCCCTCAGACCCTCATTAATGATGTCCTCAATGAGCATGTAGATGATTCTCAAACTTTTTTTTCAGTAAATGAGCAAGCACATTATGTGAGTAGTTGCTGATGTTTTCATGATCATATTTGGGGGTATTAATAAGGTCTGAGATCTGTTTTTCACAGCTTTGGTAGCTCTTCCTTGGGATAGCTTGTGAATCAATTTCTGAATACCCTCACTATTATTCACTTTAGAACAATTCTCCTTTAGATACATTTCTTTTTCCCAGTTTTGTTCTCCTTTATGTCATCTCTGTATTTCCTATAAATATATCTGACTGCCAAAGTTAAAATCCAAGTGTGGTCACTCTATTGTCATTGAGAGTGAAAACATATGTTGTAAAAATCTTCACAGATCTTTTCCATTTTTCTTTAGTCTCTTGTCCTCCCATTTTCATTTTTAAATGCTTTCAGGAAGCTTTAACTGTGTCTCTTGATAATCTTTCTTTTCAACTGATTTTACTTTCCATTGCTTTTCTCTACTGTTGTTATTGTCATTATTAAAATTATTGTTATTATATGAATATTCATTATCCAAACCTATTTCTCATGAGGACACTGGAAAATTGGTCAGAAATATAAAAACATTATAAATCTTCACAAAATGTTTCTCTCCCCCATGAAACTAGAAAATTGCCTTAAAAATAATTATTTCCCATTCTCATCATAGGAGCATAGAAATCATAAATCTAGACCTGAAAGAAAACTTAGAGATCATTCAGTCCAGAAGTTCCTAAACTTTTTTGTGCCCTGGATTCCTTTAGCAGTCTTGTAAAAATCCATAGACACATTTTCTTAATCATGGTTTCCAATGAATAAAATAAAATGCATAGGATTCAAAAGGAAACCAATTACACTTGAAATAAAATTATCAACTTTTTAAAAAAAATAACCAAATTCATAAACCAAAGATTAAGAACCCCTCATCTAGTCCATATTTTATAGCTAAGGAATCTGAGATCTATAGAGGTTAAAAAATGATGACAAAGATCGCACAGGTGACAGTAAATAGCAGAACCAGTATAGAAACCATTCGCTGCCTCCAAATCTACCAATTTTCACCAGACCACAAT